>NC_135896.1:75236022-75528880 GCF_964194155.1 Cetorhinus maximus
GCTCCAGCCTCGAGAGTGCACATCCTGTGCAATGTGGGGACTTCAGGATGCTTCCCATGTCCTGGGTAATCATTTTTGCAGGAAATGTCATCAGTTTTAGCAGCTTGTGTTCTGGGTTGTGGAACCTGAGCAGCAGCTGGCATCACTGCAATGCAGCCATGAGGTTGAGAGTTATGTGGATAGCATGTTTATAGATGTGGTCACCCCACAGCTTAAGAGTATGCAGGGAGAGGGGGAAGGAATGGCCACCAGACAGTCAAAAAGGAACAGGCAGGTAAAGTAGGAGTCTCCTGAGTGTATCTCATTCTCCAACTAGTATTCAGTTCTGAATACCGATGAGAGTGATGGTTCATTTAGAGAGTGCAGCCAGAGCCAAATCTATGGCACCGAAGGTGGCTCAGTTTTACAGGGGAGTACAAGGAAGTCTGGGAGAGCAATAGTGATAGATGATTTGATAGTTAGGGGAATAGATAGGCATTTCTGTGGCCACAGACATGAATCTAGGATGGTGTGTTGCCTCCCTGGGTCAAGGGTGTCACTGAGCGGCTGTGGAGCGCCCTGAGAGGAACAGGTGAACAGCCAGCAGTTGTGGTTCATATCGGTATCAATGACTTAGGTAGAAAGAGGGATGTGGCCCTGCGATCTGAATTTAGGGAGCTAGGTAGAAAATTAGCATTCAGGACCTGAAAAGCAGTAATCTCCAGATTACTTCCAGCGCCATGCATAAGTGAGTACAGAAATAGGAGGATATGACTGATGAATGCATGGCTGGAAAGGTAGTGCAGGAGGGAGGCCCTCAGATTCTTGGGATTTTGGGACTGGCTCTGGGGGAGATAGGATGTATACAGGCCAGACGGGTTGCACCTGAACAGATCCAGGACAGGGTTCCTTGCAGGGCGCTTTTCTAGTGCTGTTGGGGAGGGTTTAAACTAACTCGGCAGGGGTGTGGGAACCAGGAGATATAAGCAGAGGGGAATGCCAGGGTGCAACGTATACTGGGAGAGATAGCTATCACTAGAATAAGGAATAATAAGTTAATAAGTGGGGTTAGAGTAAGGGAGAAAGTAATAAAATCTAAACCATGGTTGCTGTGCATGTATGTGAATGCACGGAGTGTAGTAAATAAGATTGGTGAGTACAGGCGCAGATTACCATGTAGAAATATGAAGTTGTGACTATAACAGAGACCTGGCTCAAAGAAGGGCAGGACTGGGTGTTAAATATCCCTGGGTACAAGGTGTTCAGGAATGATAGGAAAAGAAGAAAAGGGGGAGGGGTGGTGGTATTGACAAAGGAGAGTAATGCAGTGCTGGAGAGGGAGGGTGCCCCAGGGGTATCAAGGACAGAAACTATTTGGTTGGAGCTCAAGAACAAAAAAGGTGCAATTACATTGCTCGGTGTAGTCTATAGGCCACCAACTAGTGGGCAGATTGTAGAGGAACAAACTTGCAAAGAAATGACAGAGAGGTGCAAGAATTATAGAGTAATTATAATGAAGGACTTTAATATAGACTGGGATACTAGTAGTATAAAAGGCAGAGAGGGGCAAACATTCCGAGAGTGTGTTTTGGAAAATTTTCTTCAGTATGTTTCCAGTCCAATGAGAAAGGAGGCACTGCTAGACCTAGTTCTTGGGAATTGAGGTGGGCCAAGTAGATCAAGTGTCAGTAGGAGAACATTTGAGGATAGTGATCATTGTATCATAAGGTTTAGGCTGACAATGGAAAAGGACAAAGAACATTACAGAGTAAGAATAATTGACAGGAAGAGAGTCAACTTCAATGGGGCAAGAACAGATTTGGGCCGAATTAATTGAAGTCAAAGCTGGCAGGAAAATTGGTAGTTGCATGGGCTATCTTCAAAGAAGAGACGAATCAGGCACAATCAAGGTATATTCCCTCAAAAGGAAAAGGTAGGGCAAAAAACTTCAGAGCCCCCTGAATGACAAAGGAGATAGAAATTAAGATAAAGAAGAATAAGTGTGCTTACGCAGGTGTCAGGTAGAAAATACAATTGAGAATCAGGCTGATTTTCTTTTTATTCATTTATGTGCTGTGGGCATTGCTGGCTAGGCCAGCATTTATTGCCCATCCCTAATTGCCCTTGAGAAGGTGGTGGTGAGCTGCCTCCTTGAATTGCTATGGTCTCTGAGTGTAGGTACACCCACAGCACTGTTAGGGAAGGAGTTCCAGGATTTTGACCCAGTGACAGTGAAGGAGCAGCGATATATTTCCAAGTCAGGATGGTGAGTGGTTTGAGAACTTCCAGGTGGTGGTTTTCCATGTATCTGCTGCTCTTGTCCTTCTGGGTAGCAGTGGTTGTGGGTTTGGAAGGTGCTGTCTAAGGAGCCTTGGTGAATTCCTGCAGTTCATCTTGTAGATGTTACACACTGCTGCTACTGTTCGTCAGTGATAGTGGGAGTGAATGTTTGTGGAAGGGGTGCCAATCAACTGGGCTGCTTTGTCCTGGATGGTGTCAAGTTTCCTGAGTGTTGTGGGAGCTGCACTCATCCAGGCAAGTGGGGAATATTTCATCACACTCCTCACTTGTGCCTTGTAGATGTTGGACAGACTTTGGGGAGTCAAGAAGTGAGTTACGCGCGAAAGGATTCGCAGCCTCTGACCTGCTCTTGTAGCCACAATATTTGTAGAGCTAGTCTAGTTCTGTTCCTGGTCAATGGTAACCCCCAGGATATTGAGAGTGGGGGATTTAGCCATGGTAATACCATTGAACATCAAGGGGCGATGGTTGGTTTCTCTCTTGTTGGAGATGGTCATTGCCTGGCACTTGTGTAGTGCTAATGTTACTTGCCACTTGTGAGCCCAAGCCTGGATATTGTCCAGGTCTCGCTGCATTTGGATATGGACTACTTCAGTATCTGAGGAGTCGCAAATGGTGCTGAACATTGTGCAATCATCAGTAAAACATCTCCAATTCAGACCTTATGATGGAAGGAAGGTTATTGATGAAGCAGCTGAAGATGGTTTGGCCGAGGACACTATCCTGAGAAACTCCTGCAGTGATGTCTTGGAACTGAGATGATTGACCTCCAACAATCACAATCAACTTTCTTTCTGCTAGGTATGTCTCCAACCAGTGGAGAGTTTCCCCCCTGATTCCCACTTACTCCAGTTTTGCTTCTGCTCCTTAATGCCACTCTCAGTCAAATGTGGCCTTGATGTCAAGGGCAGTCACTCTCACCTCACCTCTGGAGTTCAACTCTTTTGTGCATGTTTGAACCAAGGCTGTAATGAAGTCAGAAGCTAAGTGACGCTGACAGAACCCAAACTGGGGGTCAGTGAGCAGGTTATTGCTAAGTAAGTGCTGCTTGATAGCACTGTTGATGACCTCACCCATCACTTTACTGATGATCGAGAGTAGACTGATGTGGTGGTAATTGGCTGGGTTGGATTTGTCCTGCTTTTTGTATACAGGACATAGCTGGGCAATCTTCCACATTGCCAGGTAGATTCCAATGTTGTAGCTGTACTGGAACAGCTTGGCTAGGGCGCGGCAAGTTCTAGAGCACAAGTCTTTAATGCTATTGCCGGAATATTGTCAGGGCCCATAGTCTTTGCAGTTTAGAAGGTTCAAAGGAAAGGTGAAGAAGCAAATAAGAGAAGCAAAGAGGGAGTCTGAAAAGAGACTAGCAGCTAACATAAAAGGGAACCCCAAAGTCTTCCATAGGCATATAAATAGGTAAAGGGTAGTAAGAAGAAGAGTCATACAGACTTGAAACGTTGACTCTGTTTTTCTTTCCACAGATGCTGCCAAACCTGCTGAGCTTTTCCAGCACTTTCTGTATTTATTTCAGATTTCCAGCATCTGCAGTATTTTGCTTTTATAGTAAGGTAAAAAGAGGAGTAGAGCCATTAGGACCAAAAAGGAGATTTACACATGGAGGCAGAGGGCATTGCTGAGGTACTAAATGAATACTTTGCATCTGTCTTCATGAAGGAAGAAGATGCTGCCCAGGCCATGGTAAAAGAGGAGGTTATTCAGGCATTATATGGGTTTAAAATTGAAAGTATTGGATAGGTTACCTATACTTGAAGTTGGTAAGGCATTGGGATCGGATGAGATGCATCCAGAGATACTAAGGGACATGAGAATGGAAATTGCAGAGCCACTGGCCATAATTTTTCAATCTTCCTTAACCTCATGGATGGTCCTGGAGGACTGAGGAATTGCAATCATTACACCCTTGTTCAAAAAAGAGTGTAAAGATAAGCCCAGCAACTACAGACCAGTCCATTTAACTTCGGTGATGGGGAAACTTCTAGAAACAATAAGTTGGGATAAAATTAATAGTCACAAGGACAAATGTGGGTAATTAAGGAAAGCCAGCATGGATTTCTTAAGGGAAAATCATGTTTAACTAACCTGTTTGAGTTTCTGATGAAGTAACAGATAGGGTTGATGAGGGCAATGCTGTTGATGTAGTGTACATGGACTTCCAAAAGGCTTTTGAAGCTCTCTGCTGCATGGGGAGGTTGACAGCTTCATGGAGGCAGTCTCCCTGTGATCGTCGGTAGTTGGGGGAGGGTGGAGGTCATTGGAGCTGGAGACTGCAGCCCCCCCAAAGAGGGGGCTGTGGGCAGGAAAGATTCACCCGGGTCCTTAACGGGCCATCATCTGGAGGGGCCTGCCTGCTTGGCCCCCTGATTTTTGATTTTTTACTTACCCCTGCTCCCTCGCATCTCCGACCTGCCACAGCAGAGCTCACTTCTCCCAGTGGGAGCCACTGAAGCACAATGGCTGCCAGCCCTGTGATCGAGCCGGCAGCATCTGCCTTCCTTAATGGGTGGCTAGCTCACAGGAGATCAGGAGACTGCTTCTGGTAAAATTACTGGGCTGGTTCTGCTATCGGCAAGTCTGAGAGTCGGACCCCCATTTGGACCCAACCTTGAGGTCCCAAAATTCGCAGTTAAAATCCTGTCCATTCTCTGTTGTTACAGATAGTCATTGCCTGGCACCTATGCAGCAGAAATGTTACTTGCCCCAGTCCTTCCAATCTTGGCACAAGTCCCCAGATGTTAGTAAGGAGGACTTTGCAGGGTCAACTAGGCTGGGTGTGTCTTTTTTGTTTCCAGTGCCTGGGTTGATGCCGGGTGGTCCATCCAGTTTTTTTTCCCTTTTCAACTTTTCTGTAGAGGTTTAATGGGATATTTCAGAGGACAGTTAAATTTCGATCACACTTGCTGAGGGTCTGGAGTCACAAGTAGGTCAGATGTGGTACGAACGGCAGATTTCCTCCCATGAAAGACATTAATGAACCAGATGGTTTTATGGTAGTCTGGTAGTTTCATGATCAATATTACCGAGATTAGTTTTTTATTCCAGAATTATTAATTAACTGAATTTAAATTTACCCAGCTGCTGTGGTGGGATTTGAACTCTTGTCTCTGAAGCATTAGTCCAGGCCTCTGAATCACTCGTCCAGTAACATTACCACTGTGCTACATTTCCAAGTAAAACTTGCCCTGTCACCTTCAAAGATTTGTGTACATACGCCCGCAGGTCTCTGTTTCTGCACCCTCTTTAACGTTACCAATTACTTGGTTAGATTAGGCCAGATGACCAAAGCTTTGGTGGAAAGAGGTAGGATTTAACAAGGCTCTTAAAGGAAGAGAGAGGGTGGAGAGGTTTGGAGAGGAAATTCCAAAGCTTAGGGCCTGGGCAGCTAAAGACTCAATTGCCATGTTGGGGCAGAAAGCAGAGAATCCAGTGGACAAGAAAGAAAAGAAAACAAACATACAGGGAAATTCTAAATTATACAGTAAGGACTCTCCATTTAAAGATGGGACTTGCTTCATTTAGACTATTCAAAGCAGTGCAATCAACAACAGATGGTTAGTGGAATAGTTAAATGGTTAAATTTACTCCATTGTGTTCTGTATAAACAAATTATTATGTTTTCTACAACTTCGAACACCATCTGTACTCTGACTTTTAATTCATTGCAATGACTGCAGGAATACTTATTACATGTTTCTATAGTTTTTTTGTTTTATTAAACTGCAGTGGTTCAAAAAAATTAATTATGTGAATATTTTCCATGAGTGGTGTGATTTTCAGTAGTCTTCATTTTTAGCACTCAAATATGATTTGTGATATGATGTGTGCATGTGTTTGAATGTTTGGGTACATGTGAGTATATTTGAGAGTGCGTGTATATTTGAGTGTGCGTTTAAATGTCTTTGTATGTGTGTGAATGTATTTGAGTGTTAGTTTGAGTGTGTTTCAGTGTGAGTGTATGAATGAGTTTGAGCCTAGCGTGTGTGTGTGTATATGTGAGTGTGTTTGAGTGTGTTTGAGTGCAGTGTGTGTGAATGTGTTTGTGTGTAGTGTTTGAGTGTGTGTGTGTGTGAGAGCGCGCTTGGGGGAGGGGTTGTGTGTGTTTGAATGTGTAAGTGCGTTTGTGTGTGTGTTTGAGTATGAGTGTGTGATCTATGAGTGTGTTTAGTGTCTATTCTTGTGTCTGACAGTGTTTTAACATGGTATATGAGTATGTTTTGAGTGTGTAAGTGTGCTTGAGTGTGTGTGTTTGAATGAATGTGATTGAGTGTTTGTGTGTGTGCTTTTGAGTGTGGTATGTGTGTGGGAGAGTGTGATTTGTTAATGTGCTGAAGTCTGTGTGTGTATGTATCTGAGTGTGTGTATGAGTGAATGTGTCTATTTGAGTGTTTGTGAATGTGTTTGAATGTGGTGACTGTGTGTGTGTAGACGGTATTTAATGGGGCCTGTAAAAGTGGGAAGTGAGGTGCAAGGGAGAACTTAATTAGGCGGGAGCTGAAATCTCGGTTTCCTGACACAGGGCTGAGTGTGAGAAATTCAGTCCTCGGCGTGCCAGTGGTGGAACGACCCTCACACCACCCGGTGGTGGTAACTTCTTTTCAGCAACGATTGCCAATCATGAAGCATGACAGTGCAAAATGCCCTCTGAATGAGGACATCCAAGAAAATACCCATGATGCACACAGTAATCAGATGAACAACATATAATGTATGGCAAAATTTTCCATTTTTCAGACTAAGTGCGGTGGCGGGCGGGATAGTCTGCGTGTTTCCCACAGGTCGGCAGGTCGGGCGCTCGCGGCTGGTCTTACGCTTGAAAACAAATTAATTATGCATCAGCGAGCTGCTCACTGAACCACGTGGTGTGACAGGCACTGATTTGACCGCCCGCTGTTACCTCATGGGGTCAAAGTTCTGGGTGCCATAATTAAGCAACGTCCAAACACACATTCACTCTCTGCAGGCCAGCTGTGTGGTGTCACTGAATGAAATGTCCACCAGGAGAAGCAAGCCCTGTGCCACGATTCAGTCATGACTCCATGGTGACTCTCCTCCAGGCCGTACGAAATAGGCATGATGTCCCCTTCCCGAGGGTTGGGAGCAGGAGACCACCAGCCTGACCTCGCCAGCCTGGGAGGAGGTTGCAAGGGAGGTAAGTGCCTGTGGACCCCAAAGGAGGACTGCCCTGCAGTGCAGGAAGAGAATAAATGATCTCATCCACTCCGCTAGGGTAAGTCTACCTTCTACTCACTCTGAACTTACACTCTCATAAGGGCATCAACACTCTAAGGGTTACAGTCAACAGGGATCTCTCACACTTTTAGCAGAAGGGACATTGGCACTGAATGTCTCACAGTCACTTTAACATCATCACCGTCTCATATAACATCTGGCACAAACAGAATCTTCAGCCCTTACTGGGGAGGGCTCAGCATGTACAGCAGCCATGCATGCTTCTCAACCTCTCTTCCATCCATTCTCATCACAATCCATCCATCTATCTTCATGCAGGCCAAACTAGCCTACAACTAAAGGGAGGGATCTCAGACCAGAGGAAGAACCCCCGCGATACAGGAGCTGACTCCCTTTGAGGACGAGGCTGCCGAGTTGGCTGGGAAGGAGAGAGATTGCTCCTGTGCCGAAGGTGGGATCGGCCTCCCCCAACAACCCAGTATGGATGTGCCCTCCATTCCTCGGACACGCCCTGACATTCAATGTGAGTTAGAAGTTTTGTATGAATTTGCATACTCGGCCACTAATTCTATCTTCTCTCTCTTCTCGGTACCAGCAGGAAAAGGCCAAGATAAACCTTCCGGCAACCTCTCAGCACCAGCACCCCCCAGCTGTCCACCTCAGATGATGATGCTGAGGACCCAATTAATGTAAAGCCGTCACTGCGTTCACCTGCACCCTCCACCAGCGCAGAGACACACACCTCAGTGGGCCCTAGATCCAGATTAGGCTCGAGTTCACCATCTGGAGATCACCTCACTGACACGTCTCCCCAGCAGTTGGAGGCAGTGACAGCTCAGGTCTCTGGCACATTAGGGCTGCTGGAGAACAGGTCCTGACTGAGTCAGACGATGAGCCGCTGTGTTCGGCCATTGCACGCATGCTGGAGATGCAAAGACAGGCAGTGGAACCTCGGGCAGAACTGTCAGAGACAGTCACAGATTAGAACGAAGGATGGAGGAGTCCATCTGCATTCTCTCAGATGTTGTGGCTTCGGCATGAGACCGCTCTGAGGTCTCCATGGGAATGGTAGCGTCTGCCTTGGAGATCTTGGTCCAGCAGATCCCGATAGATTTATGCTCAATCCTGCACTCCAGCGCTATAGGCATTGGTGGAATTCACTAGTGGCTAGGTGAGAGGGGGGTGGGACACCTGGAACTCCCTCCGGGTGCCCTTTCTCCTCGGGGAGTCAGGGAGGGGCCCTCGGGCACCAAAGGGTGGAGGAGCATCTGTCGGATAGCCCAGGGCCATCACCCAGGAAACTCCAAGGGTGTCCAACTGTTCCCAATCCCCTCTGCCTGTGACCCCATCAGCTCCAGTTCCACAGACTGAGGGTGCACCTGGCCTACAGCAGGAGACCCAAAGCAGACCAGGGCCCTTTAGGCCCCAGGCCTCCAGAGTCATCTCAGGCAACAGGGCGTAGCAGTCAGCAGGCTACCTCAACCTCTGCTGCGGATGTCGAGGCTGCACCCAGGTAGAGTACGTAAAGTTAAGAAATTATGAATGCACACTGGTGGCACAGGTGCTCACTCACTGTATACATAATGCACCTTTGTGAATACAATTTAATTTTATGACCCAACATCTCAGGATGTGAATGCCTTTTGCATATGATTCTATGTCGTCTTATTTCAAGGGTAGCCTAAAATCCCACTCCTCAATGGCCTGCCTTCCTATCCCTCAGATTCGTGTTATATGTAGCAGAGACATGTTAGGCTCTCCTCCCTTGTGTCAGCTAAGGGAGATGTGTTGAGTCAGAGCCTGAAAGTGCATGCCGATAGAGAAATGCTCTTTTAAGTCTTGCAACATTGAATTATGCATGCTCCTGTGTCTTAGAGGGTGACATCTAATGTTGTGGCATCAGCACTGAGCTGTGTTCCTTGTGAGTGTGAAAGCACACATCCTGGATGCATTATGTCCAATTCTCAATGCCACTGACAGTGTCACGTGCTGGTGGCAAAGACTGCACAATGTGCAGGTGACCCAGGTTGCGCACTGGTGTGCTGCCTTCCACATCGCACAGCTGCCACGTGCAGCATTGGCTGCTGACCTTCCTAACACTGATATCTTCGTGATCCCTGGGGGTTATTGGTCCCAGACTGAATGATGAACTTGCTTGAGATGTCAATGATTGGGAAAGATTTCTGATCACTTCCATGCCTCAAAGGGACAGGAGAAATGTGTACTTGTCACCTTGTGTGGACCTTACTCCTGCTGGAACCTAGTGGCAATCAGCATGTCACGGGCACATCTTCCGTGTCATGCCACTGCGATGGCATCCTCACGTGGAACGCCTCCATCTTGGCCCTCTTCAGCTTCCAGCCCTCCTCATCTGAGGAAATCGCTGCCTCCTCCATATCTCCCTGTGGCTTGTGTTCTTGCCTTTGAAGTGTCAGGTTGTGCAGTGCACAGCAAACCACGATGACGTGGGGCACCCTCTGTGGAGAGTACTGCAGAGCCCCACCTGAACAGTCGAAACATCGGAAGCGAGTCTTCAGGATGCCAATGGTTTGCTCTATGATAGACCTTGTCACAGAATGCACCGTGCTGTACCTCTCCTCCGATGCACGGGTATCATAAGCCAGTCTTTTGCGGATACCCCTTGTCACCCTGTAAGTGCCACAGGCCCTCAAAGATCTGTGGTACCTGGGAGTGACTCAGGATGTAAGAGTCGTGAGAACTCCCAGGAAACCTAGCACAAATATGCAGGATCTCCTTCTTCCGATCGCAGGCCAGCTGCACGTTGAGGTAGTGGAACCCTCTCCCGTTGATGAACATCTGTGGCTGTTGCCATGGAGCCCTTAAAGCAACACGTGTACAGTCTATGGCAGCCTGCACTCATGGGGAGCTGGAAGTCGCAAAAATCCCAGAAATCTAGCAGCCTGGTTGGCTTCATCCATTGTGAACTGGATGTAATGATGTGCCTCACTGTAAAGGGCATCCATAACTTCCCTTATACATTTGTGTTTTGAGGACTGAGAGATGCTGCATAGGTCCCCAGTGGATCCCTGGAACGAGCCACTTGCAAAAAAGTTCAGTGCTGTGGTTACCATTATAGCCACTGGCAAGGGTTGGCTTCCCAATCCATGCAGCAGCAGATCCTCCCTAATAATGTGACAGATGTGATCCACCACAGCCCTTGACAAGCGACGGCGTCTGCAGCACACTCTCTCGCTCATCTCCAAATATGAGAGGTGTATTCGGTACACTGTGGGTCACACCAGTCGCCTCCATAGGATGGGTCTGATCTCCTCAGCCTCTGGGTCTTCCTAGGGACCCCTGGACCATGCACCTCAGGCCGAGGCTCTTCTCTAAGCCATGCCAGACAGTGACAGGCTCTTCTTCTCCTCCTAAGTTGGACCTGCAGCCTCCATTCTGCACTCCTTTTTGTTCCTGCGGATAGATAGAGCAGACACATGAATGCAGCATACCCTTCAATGATCACCCTCCATTGCCAAGCCAGGAAGCCAGTGTGAAGCCCTTGGGCTGCATTCATGCCATACAATCATTCCCAATTGTGCCCTTGCAGCTGAGGCACACCCTGAAGAATCACAGGTGCTTGAGTGCCCCCCCCCCGCCATCATGACAGCACGTTCACAAAGAGGCTTGGAGAGGGGTGAGTGCAGCCATGTGAGATCAGCCCCATTCAAGGCACCATCAGGCTGACTCCTTTGGATGTGAGTACACCCCTGCCTCGCACTAATTTAATGATTGCAAGTCTTGTGCCTTGTTAGCCATGTAGATCCCAAATGCAATGTGCAGGCTTTCCTGGACCATATTGCATATGTTCTGCAGCTGTGGTCCCTTAATAGTTTGATCCTTCTTCCCTTTTCAAGTTTCTCTGTGACAGTTAAACACTCAATCAGAGCTACACAGATGTTTCCCCAAACACTCAGGTCTTTTTGCATGAAACTCTTTCGAGTTATCAACAGTCACAGATTGCAACTCTTTCAAGTACAATCACAGTTCTTGGTTTCCGGGAGTGGGACATGAACCCACAACCTTCTGATTCAAAGGCGAGGGTGCTATGAACTGAGCCACAGCTGACACCTCTCTTTTTGCATGAAAGTGCACCATGAGTTAGGGTGACCAAATCAGTCACATTGCATTCTTCAGAACATTCCTCAGCTGAGCTTTGATCTCCATCCGTTCAATCTCAAAGGATTAGGGGGCCTCTTGAATCGGCCCAGGAGTGGAGTCCTCCCACACACACACACAGGCCACCTGGTGATTTTTTTCCAAAGTTATTTTTAACCTGCATCATTCCATTGGGTTATCAAAATGATGGTTCTGCACCTCTACGATGAGACCAGCTTCTCACCTCCCCCTGTCACTGTTCACGTCCCTCCACTCTCCCTGGAACCCCATCATGTGCAGGTGCACTTCCCTCCAGTCACTCTCCAGTCTTCCCTGTTAACCCTGGAGCCCATAGTTATTTTAGTCAACATTCCTGCCCTCCCCCAGAACTGATTGTTGTGCATGTCCCCATGCCTCATGTGGACCTCACCCCTCCCTATCTTGAGGTCATATGCACCATCACTTACACAGACCCTCCCCAGGAGAGCTTAGAATATCCCTCACTGTATTACCAGTTCCTCACTTACAGGCTGCAGATGCCCCCCCTGACAATGACAGAGCCATCTGCAGCCCAGTACCAAGACACCGACCTCCAGGACCCCCATGTGTGAAGGACTGACCATGCCCTGCACACAACGCTGTGCACGACCATTATTGCACACACAGGCCTTCCCCCTCTCTGGACCGGGACCAGGACATGCGTGCCAAGCATAGCCCTGTAGCATGGTCCACACTGCCCCAGGACTGGCTTCCATTTCTAACCCTGACCATTTGGCCTGAGTCCCAGGACTGACTGACACTTCTCCCCACTCTTCCTTCAACCCTGCCTTTCCCCCACTACCCCTACCCAGTCATAAGTCTGTCTCCATACCTTCCTTCCTGGCCTCTAGTTACACCCCAACCCCCAACCCAAGTCTGCACCCACCCCTCCACCCACCCCAACCTGGATCCAGTTTCCGCCCCCCCCACCCACCCCACCCCACTCCTCTCCTCTCATAGGTCTGTGTCCATCCCTTCCCCCCCCAACCCCCCCGGGATCCAGTTCCCCCCCACCGACCCCACCCCAGTCATAAGTCTGCAGTCTGCATCCACCCCTCCCACCCCTGCCCCTGTCTTCAGTTTTGCCCCCTCCGCCTCCACAACAGTCAAGAATCTGCTTACTAGCCCTTCTCTTCCTTGGTCCTCTCAACCCCTGCTCCCCGCTCCCCCCCACCCCAGTCATGCGTCTGCCTGTTCCCATTCACCCCCCCCACCCCCCGCCTCTGGACTCACCTGTCAGAGAGCAGCCTTGGGCCTGACTTGGAGCAGTGGGAGATATGGCGGCAGTGCTGCTGCAGGTACTGGCGTACGTGCCGTGAAGTTGCAAGTGAAGTGAAGGTGGACAGGTGCACGCCTCTTATGTCCAGTCGTAAATCAGACTGGTCTAATTTTTCACTGACGTGACACTCAGTTAGGAGGGAGAACAAGATTCCCTCGACTTGTGCTTTTAATGAGTATTCATAAATGCTAATGCATGCAAATGGAGTTCCGGATCAGTGGGAAAGTCGACCTGCCATGAAAGTCCTTCGGGAAAAATTCGAACTTCTTTTCCTGCCAGTGGATATCTGACTTTTGGCCTCACGACTAATTTTGCATTTCTGCCCCCCAGGATTCCCACTGACTGCTGTCAGGAGCGGAAAATTTATATACATGTGCATAAATTTACAATGTTTCGATAGCCATTCTCCCCTCATAATCTCTTAATTTTTCTATTGTGACCATTATGTTTTGGTGCGACCCCGACATCAGCAACTGATGAGGAGGCAGGCTGCTGACAGCAATGCCCTGTTGCATGCAACGACCTTGGCAGACGTCCCCTGGTGATCTGAGACCTTGAGGGCCATGGCCTACTGGGGTTTCCTGCACAGGTGCAAGGGGAACCTCCTTGGCCTCACCCACTGGAGGCTCTAAGGGTCACCAGCAGAGGGGATATGCAGCACCCGATCACCCTGTGAGTGCCCTGAGCGGACTGGCGCTCCTCCTCCCTCTCAGTGCACAATGGCACCTCCTGTATCCCCGAGGAGAAGGAGAACCCGGAGAAGTTAAGGCTTGACTGGACTCCTCCACCGTCAGCGCTCGTTCCGCATCTCCGCCACATGTTCTCCTATCTGACGCTGTATGGTCCAGCAGGCTTAATTGTGACTGAGACCAGAAGCTCGTCACCAGCCTGGGGCTCAGCATGGGCCTGATCCCCAACAGTGTTCTCCCATTGTCAGGGGCTTCTGCTGACACAGCCCCCCTCGGCTGCTGGGACGTGCCAGTGAAAGGTCACCAGCACATGTCCCCAATTCTATACACAAACCCTCCAAAACCCGCAAGAGTGTAACTGAGCTGGTGGAGTGTGAGAGAGAGTCAGATGACTGTGCATCCTCTGGGTGTCCTTGCTCTCCATCAGAGGTGAAGACATTAGTTTGCACTATGGGCTTTGGCCTTCTTTGCCTACGGTGATGACCTGAAGTGGAGAATGGCAAGCAAGAGAATAAGGAGAAGCTCAGTCTCAGGAAATCACAGATTCACCCATGTCTCTCGTCTCAATGCCAGTTTCGAGGTATTCTCACGCTGCTAGGTGACTGGTCCAGCATTGCCATCTGCAACAGACAAGTTGCCCTGCTCACCTGCAATCTCCAAGGTGTTAGCACTTTGAGATTGGCCACCTCTCCTCTCTCCTGGCATTGAAGAATGTCTCTGTATCCTGCATGACAAAGTGGAGACTTAGTGGAATTGTCAAGAGATGCCTAACTCCCTTGTCCTCATGCATCCCCATGCCACATACTGGCCACACATTCTAACTGGTACCCAACCACCTTATCATGCACAACTTATCATGTGTGGCCTCTTTTGCCAAGTGGTACTGATGATGACCGTGCATTTCGCAGCCTGGCCTCTCTCTCCTGACTGAACAATGGGGCTTCTTTTTGTCTGTATGCGGACATGTTACTGAATCGGGGAGGGGTGGGGGGCAGCAGATTTTGGGGTCCAAGAAGATCAATTGCCAGTTGAATGGGGGAACTGATGGGGGATAATTGATGGAAGGTGTCAAGGGGGATGAAGGCTGTGAGTCGCAAAAAAACCTGAACTATCGCTGCAGGTGGAGGATCTGAACTGAAACTTGGCACCATTCTCCCTGTCTGCAGAGACTGGGTGTTTGCAGAGATGGGCCTTTTATAGCCCCTCAGCCTGAAGTTGAGTGAGTTGATGGTGGGGGCAGCCACTTCCTGCCCTCCCCTACCACAATAGCGCATAGGACACATGCTTACCGTTTGCATCATAATTGTGTGTGTTGTGGCTCCCGAAATATGAGCCTAAGTGACGCCCACGCTGTTGAGAGCTGCACTCTTCCAATTAAATTTTGCCTTGTGTATGTATTTGAGTGTGCAAGATGTGTGAGATTGTGACCTTGCGTGTGTGTATTTCAGTTTGCATGGTACATCAATGTGTGAGTGTGTTTGTGTTTGAGTGTAGGTGACGGAATTTCATGGCCTCATTATGGTGTGTGCAGGGCTGTAAAATGCAGTGAGCCGTACAAAATTCCATTCACTTCAGCGGGAATGAAAAATCCTGCCAGCAGGAGGGGCTGTAAGATTCCGCACTATATTTGACTCAGTGAGTGTGACTGAATGCATATATTTGAGTGAGTGAGTGTGTGTGTATTTGAGTGAGTGAGTTTGACTGAGTGTGCATATTTGAGTGAGTGAGTGTGACTGAGTGTGCATATTTCAGTGACTGAGTGTGCATATTTGAGTGAGTGAGTGTGACTGAGTGTGCATATTTGAGTGAGTGTGTGTGACTGAGTGTGCATATTTGAGTGAGTGAGTGTGACTGATTGTGCATATTTGAGTGAGTGAGTGTGACCGAGTGTGCATATTTGAGTGAGTGAGTGTGACCGAGTGTGCATATTTGAGTGAGTGAGTGTGACTGAGTGTGCATATTTGAGTGAGTGTGTTTGACTGAGTGTGCATATTTGAGTGAGTTCATTTGACTGAGTGTGCATATTTGAGTGAGTGTGACTGAGTGTGCATGTTTGAGTGAGTGAGTGTGACTGAGTGTGTATATTTGAGTGAGTGAGTCTGACTGAGTGTGTATATTTGAGTGAGTGAGTGTGCCTAAGTGTGTATATTTCTGTTACTGTGTGTGTATTTGAGTGAGTGAGTGTGATTGAATGTGTGCATTTAAGTGATTGAGTGAATGAGTGTGTATATTTGAGTGAGTGAGTTTGACTGTGTATTTTTGAGTGAGTGTGTATATTTGAATGAGTTTGACTGTGCGTATATTTGAGTGAGTGAGTTTGACTGAGCATGTATGTTTGGCTGAATGTGACTGGGCATTTATATTTGAGTGAGTGAATGTGCATGAGTATGTATGTTTGTGTGACTGTGTATGTGTATTTGAGTGAGTGAGTGTAACTGGGTGTGTGTATTTGAGTGAGTGATTGAGCTTGACAGAGTCTGTATATTTGAGTGAGTGTGTATATTTGAGTGAGTGAGTGTGACTGAGTGTGTATATTTGAGTGAGTAAGTGTGACTGTATATTTGAGCGAGTGTGACTGAGTGAGTTTGACTGCTTTTGTATATTCGAGTGAGTAGGCTCGACTGTGTATATTGGAGTGAGTGAGTGAGTGAGTGTGACTGGGTGTGTGTATTTGAGTGAGTGAGCTTGACAGAGTCTGTATATTTGAGTGAGTGAGTCTGACTGAGTGTATATATTTGAGTGAGTATGACTGAGGATGTATATTTGAGTGAGTGAGTGTGCCTGAGTATGTGTATTCGTGTGCCTGAGTGTGTGTATTTGAATGAATGAGTGTGACAGAGTCTGTATATTTGAGTGAGTCTGACTGAATGTATATATTTGAGTGAGTGAGTGTGCCTGAGTGTGTATATTCGTGTTACTGTGTGTGTGTGTATTTGTGAGAGTGAGTGTGACTGAGCATGTATATTTGATTGTGTGAGTTTGTGTATGTTTGAGAGAGTGAGCTTGATTGTGTGTATATTTGAGTGAGTGAGCGTACCTAAGTGTATATATTTCTGTTACTGTGTGTGTGCATTTGAGTGTGAGAGCGTGACTGAGTGTGTATATTTGAGTGTGTGAGTGTGACTGAGTGTGTATATTTGAGTGAGTGAGTTTGACTGACTGCGATTATTTGACTGAGTGAGTGAGTGTGCCTGAGTGTGTATATTTGTGTGACTGTGTGTGTGTGTGTATTTGAATGTGTTAGCGTGACTGAGTGTGTATATTTGAGGGAGCAAGTTTGACTGTGTGTATATTTGAGGGAGTGAATGTGTATATTTGAGTGAGTGAATTTGACTGAGTGCGTATATTTAAGTGAGTGAGTTTCACTGAGCGTGAATATTTGTGTGTGTGAGTGTGACTGTGTGTGTATTCGAGTCAGTGAGTGAGTGCAACTGTGTGCATGTGAGTGAGTGAAAGAGTGTGACTGTGTGTATTTGAGTAAGTGTGAATGAGTGTGACTGAGTCTGTATATTTGAGTGAGTGAGTGTGACTGAGTCTGTGTAGTTGAGTGAGTGAGTGTGACTGAGCGTGTGTAGTTGATTGCGTGAATGAGTGCGACTGAGCCTGTGCATTTGAGTGAGTAAGTGTGACTAAGTGTGTGTATTTGATTGAGTGAATGAGTGTGACTGAGTGTGTATATTTGAGTGAGTGTGACTGAATGTGTATGTTTGAGAGAGTGAGCTTGATTGAGTGTGTATATTTGAGTGAGTGAGCGTATCTAAGTGTATATATTTCTGTTACTGTGTGTGCATTTGAGTGAGTGAGTGTGACTGTGTGTATTTGAGTGAGCTTGATTGAGTGTGTATATTTGAGTGAGTGAGTTTGACTGTGCATATTTGAGTGAGTTTGGCTGTGCATATTTGAGTGAGTTTGACTGTGCATATTTGAGTGTGTGAGTTTGACTGAGTTTATATTTGAGTGAGTGAATTTCACTGAGCATGTATATTTGAGTGAGTGTGACTGAGCATGTACATTTGAGTGAGTGAGTATGACTGTGTATATTTGAGTGAGTTTGACTGAGAGTGTATATTTGAGTGAGTGAGTTTGACTGTTTTTTGAGTGAGTTAGTTTGAGTGTGTATATTTCAGTGAGTGAGTATGACTGAGCTAGTATATTTCAGTGAGTGTGATTGAGCTTGTGTGCATTTGAGTGAGTATGTCTGTTTGAATGACTGAGTTTGACTGTGCATATTCGAGTGAGTGTGACTTAGCATGTATATTTCAGTGAGTGAGTGTGACTGAGTGTGTATTTGAGTTTGAGTGTGTGTATTTGAGTGAGTGAACTTGACTGAGTGTGCATATTTCAGTGAGTCAGTTTGACTGAGCATGTATATTTGAGTGAGTCAGACTGAGTGCATATATTTGAGTGAGTGACTGTGCCTGAGTGTGTATATTCGTGTTACTGTGTGTGTGTGTATTTGTGTGAGTGAGTGTGACTGAGCCTATATATTTGAGTGAGTGAGTGCGCCTGAGTGTGCATATTTGTGTGACTGTGTGAGTGTATTTGAGTGAATGAGTGAGTGCGATTGAGTGTGTATATTTGAGTGAGTGAGTTTCACTGTGCATATTTGAGTGAGTTTGGCTGTGCATATTTGAGTGTGTGAGTTTGACTGAGTGTATATTTGAGTGAGTGAATTTCACTGAGCATGTATATTTGAGTGAGTCTGACTGAGCATGTATATTTGAGTGAGTGTGTGCACCTGAGTGTGCATATATGTGTGACTGTGTGAGTGTATTTGAGTGAGTGAGTGAGTTTGATTGAGTGTGTATATTTGTGTGACTGTGTGAGTGTATTTGAGTGAGTGAGTGACCGCGATTGAGTGTGTATATTTGAGCGTGAGCTTGACTGAGGGCAGAATTTTACGGCCCCATTTCAGCGGGGACGGGGCTGTAAAATGCAGCGAGACATTATAATCCCCATTGACTGCAGCGGGAATGTAAAATCCTGCTGCTGTAAAATTCTGCCCTGAGTGTGTATATTTGAGTGAGTCAGTTTGACTGAGCATGTATATTTCAGTGAGCGTGACTGAGCATGTATATTTGAGTGAGTGAGTTTGACTGAGTGTGTATATTTGAGTGAGTGAGTGTGCCTGAGTGCGTATTTTTGTGTGATTGAGTGTGTATATTTGAGTGTGTGAGTGTGACTGAGTGTGTATATTTGAGTGTGTGAGTGTGATTGAGTGTGTACACTTGAGTGAGTGAGTTTGACTGATTGCAATTATTTGACTGAGTGAGTGAGTGTGCCTGAGTGTGTATATTTGTGAGACTGTGTGTGTATTTGAATGTGTTAGCGTGACTGAGTGTGTATATTTGAGGGAGCGAGTTTGACTGTGTGTATATTTGAGGGAGTGAGTGTGACTGAGTATGTATATTTGAGTGAGTGTGAATGAGGGTGTATATTTCAGTGAGTGAGTGTGTATATTTGAGTGAGTGAATTTGACTGAGTGCGTATATTTAAGTGAGTGAGTTTCACTGAGCGTGAATATTTGTGTGTGTGTGACTGTGTATGTATTCAAGTCAGTGAGTGAGTGCAATTGTGTATGCATTTGAGTGAGTGAGTGAAAGAGTGTGACTGTGTGTATTTGAGTGAGTGTGAATGAGTGTGACTGAGTCTGTATATTTGAGTGAGTGAGTGTGACAGAGTCTGTGTAGTTGAGTGAGTGAGTGTGACTGAGCGTGTGTAGTTGATTGTGTGAATGAATGCGACTGAGTCTGTGCATTTGAGTGAGTAAGTGTGACTAAGTGTGTGTATTTGAGTGAGTGAGTGAATGAGTGTGACTGAGTGTGTATATTTGAGTGAATGTGACTGAATGTGTATGAGAGAGTGAGCTTGATTGAGTGTGTATATTTGAGTGAGTGAGCGTACCTAAGTGTATATATTTCTGTTACTGTGTGTGTGCATTTGAGTGAGTGAGTGTGACTGTGTGTATTTGAGTGCGTGTGACTGAGTGTGTATATTTGAGTCAGTGTGACTGAATGTGTATGTTTGAGAGAGTGAGCTTCATTGACTGTGTATTTGAGTGAGTGAGTTTGACTGTGCATATTTGAGTGAGTTTGACTGTGCATATTTGAGTGAGTTTGACTGTGCATATTTGAGTGCGTGAGGTTGACTGAGTGTATATTTGAGTAAGTGAATTTCACTGAGCATGTATACTTGAGTGAGTGTGACTGAGCAAGTACATTTGAGTGAATGAGTATGACTGAGTATGTATATTTGAGTGAGTTTGACTGAGAGTGTATATTTGAGTGAGTGAGTTTGACTGTGTGTATATTTGAGTGAGTTAGTTTGAGTGTGTATATTTGCGTGCATGTAACTGAGTGTGTATATTTCAGTGAGTATGACTGAGCGAGTATGTTTCAGTGAGTGTGATTGAGCATCTATTTTTGAGTGCATGTCACTGAGTGTCTATAATGAGTGAGTGTGACTGTGTATTTCAGTGAATGAGTTTGACTGAGTGAGTATATTTGAGTGAGTGAATTTGACTGAGTGAGTATTTTTCAGTGAGTGTGACTGAGCATGTGTATTTGAGTGAGTATGACTGAGTGTGTGCATTTGAGTAAGAATATCTCTTTGAGTGACTGAGTTTGACTGTGTATATTCGAGTGAGTGTGACTGAGCATGTATACTTCAGTGAGTGAGTGTGACTGAGTGTGTATTTGAGTGAGTGAGCTTGACTGAGTGTGCATATTTGAGTGAGTCTGACCGAGCATGTATATTTGAGTGAGTGTGAATGAGGGTGTATATTTCAGTGAGTGAGTGTGTATATTTCAGTGAGTGAGTGTGACTGAGTGTGTATATTTCAGTGAGTGAGCTTGACTGAGTGTGCATATTTGAGTGAGTGAGTTTGACTGAGCATGTATATTTGAGTGAGTGTGAATGAAGGTATATAGTTGAATGAGTGTCACACACATACAATCACACAAATATACACACCCAGGCACACTCACACTCTCAAATGTACACAGTCACACTCATTCAACTATACATCCTCATTCACACTCACTCAAATATACATGCTCAGTCAAACTCACTCACTCAAATATACAGTCAAACTCACTCACTCAAATATACACACTCACAAACTCAGTCACTGTGTGTATATTTGAGAGAGTGTGTGTGTGTGTATTTGAGTGAGTGTGTATGTTTGAGTGAGTGAGTTTGACTAAGTGTGTATATTTGAGTGAGTGAATGTGTATTTTTGTGTGATCGTGTGTGTGTATATTTGAGTGAGTGAGTGTGACTAAGTGTGTGTATTTGAGTTTGTGAGTGTATATTTGAGTGGGTGAGAGTGATGGGGTGTATATATTTGAGTGAGTGAGTTTGACTGAGCATGTATATTTGAGTGAATGCGATTGAGGATGTATAGCTGAATGTGTGTGACTGTGTATATTTGAGAGTGTGAGTGTGTGTATTTGAGTGTGCCTGGGTGTGTATATTTGTGTGACTGTATGTGTGTGTGTGCACATTTGAGTGTGTGAACATGAATGAGTATGTATATTTGAGTGAGCGAGTTTGACTGTGCATATTTGAGAGAGTGATTTTGACTGTGTGCATATTTGAGGGAGTGAGTTTGACTGGGTATGTACATTTGAGTGAGTGTGACTGAGTATATATTTGAGTAAGTAAGTGAATGTTTGTGCATTTGAGTGAATGAGTGTGAATAAGTGTGTGTATTTCAGTGAGTGAGTGAAACTGTGTATATTTGAGTGAGTGAGTGTGACTGAGCATGTATATTTGAGTGAGTGAGCGTACCTAAGTGTGTATATTTCTGTTACTGTGTGTGTGTATCTGAGTGAGTGTGTGACTGAGTGTGTATGTTTGAGTGAGTGTGAGTGAGTGTGTATTTGAGTGAGTGAGTTTGACTGTGCACATTTGAGTGAGTTTGGCTGTGCATATTTGGGTGGGTGAGTGTGACTAAGTGTGTGTATTTGAGTTTGTGAGTGTGTATATTTGAGTGGGTGAGTGTGACTGAGTGTGCATATTTGGGTGTGTGACTAAGTGTGTGTGTGTGAGTGTGTATATTTGAGTGGGTGAGTGCGATAGTGTGTGTATATTTGAGTGTGTGAGATTGACTGAGCCTGTATATTTGAGTGAGTGTGACTGAGCATGTATATTTGTGTGAGTGTGACTGATTGTATATATTTGAGTGGGTGAGTGTGACTGAGTGTGTGCATTTGAGTGAATATGTATATTTGAGTGAGTGTGTATATTTGAGCCAGTGAGTGTGACTGCGTGTGTGCATTTGAGTGATTGAATGAATGACTGTGTGTATTTGATTGAGTGAGTAAATGAGTGTGACCAAGTGTGTGTATTTGAGTGAGTGCGTGAATAAGTGTGTGTAGTTGAGTGAGTGTGACTGAGCATGTATATTTGAGTGAGTGAGTTTGACTGTGTATATTTGAGTGAGTTAGTTTGAGTGTGTATATTTGAGTGAGTTAGTTTGAGTGTGTATATTTGCATGCATGTGACTGAGTGTGTATATTTGAGTGAGTGAGTTTGACTGAGCGAATATGTTTCAGTGAGTGTGACTGAGCATGTATATTTGAGTGTGTGACTGAGTGCGTATATTTCACTGAGTGAGTGAAACTGAATGTGTATATTTAAGTGAGAGTTTGACTCAATATTTGAGTGTGAGTGTGACTAAGCATGTATATTTGTGTGAGTGTGACTGACTTTTTTTGAGTGAGTGAGTGTGCCTAAGTGTGTGCATTTGAGTGAGTGTGACTAAGTGTGTGCATTTGAGTGAGTGTGACTAAGTGTGTGCATTTGAGTGAGTGTGACTAAATGTGTGCATTTGAGTGAGTGAGTGTGACTGAATGTGTATATTTGAGTAGAGAGTGAGTGTGACTGTATTTGAGTTAGTGAGTGTGATGGTGTGTGTATTTGAGTCAGTGAATGAGTGCAACTGAGTGTGTGCATTTGAGTGAGTGTGAGTGAGTGTGTGTATTTGAGTGAATGAGTGTGTCTGTGTGTATTTGAGTGAGTGAGTGAATGAGTGTGTACATTTGAATGTGTGAGTGTGACTGAGTGTGTTTATTTGAGTGAATGAGTGTGAGTAAGTGTATGTGTCTGAGTGAGTGAGTGTGACTGAGTGTGTGTATTTGAGTGTGTGAATGAGTGTGGCTGAGTGTGTAGTTGAGTGAGTGAGACTGAGTGTGTGTATTTGAATTAGTGAGTGAGTGTGACTGAGTGTGTGTATTTGAGTAAGTGTGATTGTGCGTATTTGAGTGTGTGAATGAGTGTGGCTGAGTGTGTGAATGAGTGTGGCTGAGTGTGTAGTTGAGTGAGTGAGACTGAGTGTGTGTATTTGAATTAGTGAATGAGTGTGACTGAGTGTGTGTATTTGAGTAAGTGTTATTGTGCGTATTTGAGTGTGTGAATGAGTGTGGCTGAGTGTGTGTAGTTGAGTGAGTGTGTGTATTTGAATTAGTGAGTGAGTGTAACTGAGTGTGTGTGTATTTGAGTAAGTGAGTATGACTGTGTATATTTGAGTCAGTGAATGAGTGTAACTGAGTGTGTGCATTTGAGTGAGTGAGAGTGAGTGTATTTGAGTGAATGAGTGTGTCTGTGTGTATTTGAGAGAGGGAGTGAATGAGTGTGACTGTGTGTATTTGAGTGAGGGAGTGAATAAGTGTGTACATTTGAATGTGTGAGTGTGATTGAGTGTGTTTATTTGAGTGAATGAGTGTGAGTAAGTGTATATGTTTGAGTGAGTGAGTGTGACTGAGTGTGTGTATTTGAGTAAGTGAGTATGATTTATTTGAGTCAGTGAGTGTAACTGAGTGTGTGTATTTGAGTGAGAGTGTGTATTTGAGTGTGACAGAGTGTGACTGGGTGTGTGTATTTGAGTGAGTGAGTATGACTGTGTATTTAAGTGAGTGAGTGTGACTGTGTGTAGTTGAGTGAGTGTGTGTATATTTGAGTGTTGGAGTGTTTAGTGTGTGTGAGTCTATATGTTTGAGACTGGCTTGGATGTGTTAGATTTCGGGGTTTAGGGCTTGTTGATACCTAAATACGCAGTCGACTAGTCAAAAGTAATTTTAAGATGATTTATAAAGTTTATTAAGAAACAACAGTTTAAATATGATACGGTAGACAGGGATAAAAAAAAGTATACACCCCGTAACAGCTTATGGTAACAGCATTCCGCTCTCTAGTTGCAGTGTTAGGAAACTCTTCCTTCAATGTCTTGATCTTCCTCCTCCTCCTCCGGTCCATCTTCTATCTGAAGAAGGCAGCTGCCCAACGTGCCACTTCACCGGCCCCTCAGCTCCCTATCACCAGTATGACACCAATCTATATACCCTCGTTTAGAGGGTGGTTGGGGGGCGCTGGTAACTTACCCAGTGTCAATCATCTATCTAACTATCCTGACCAAAGGACACAGGAAAGGTATACAAAACATCAGGGTGGTTGCCATCCCCCTAGTGTGTCACCCTGTTCGAAGTCAGCTTTTTAGTTTACATCTTATTGACAGTCACATCCTGTCCCTTTCTAAACACTTACATAGATAAGGAGGTTCAGAAGACACCATCATGCTAGCTTAGGAATGTCAACATGGCAGACTGAACTAAGACTGTTTAGAGGTCAAAGTGTTTAGAAATCCTCTTTCCAGAGAGAGAATCAATGTTGCTTAGCTAATCCCATAAAATGCAGAAAATACCCGCTTATTAAAGACCTCAATTTCTTACAGTTCCCTACTTTAAAAATGAAATATCCTTATTGACTTCTCACAGCTAATTTTTAGATAACATAGTTATTTCTAAAATACAAGCTGTTTCCCTTACTTCTTGATTACATATTGTAGATAACATACTAAAGCTTCTCGCATTATCTGATTACTTGGTGTGACAGCCCCAACAACAGATCCTACGGTTCCCCCCTTTAAGAGGGAAATATCCTTAGGGCGGGATTTTCTGGGCCCGCCTGTCGTTGGGATTGTCCGGTCCCATCGAAAGTCAGTGGACTTTTGGCTGGGCCGTCACATCCCCCACATTGGCAGGACCTGAAAATCCCTACCTTATTCTTTTGCAGGAGTGCTGCTAATTTCTGGGCTCTAAGCATATAAACACACATAATTAAAGCAATAGATTATGCATGGATTTAAAAGATTCTCCAGCTCTCCATTCACCTGTATCCATCTTGTGGCTAATTCTTATTAAGTATTATTTCTCCCCGGCCTTAACTTGTCCCAATCCAAAATTCCTTTTACATTTACTTTAATTTTACTCTATGATGGTAATGGTCAGAGGGAGTAAAATTAATTGTCTTAAAGCCAGTTTCTCTTTGGAGTATGTGTCTGTATTGATCATTTAAAAAATGTGTTCTTACTCTTCAGGCCATATTAACCATTTCATGTCACGCTGTTGGTCAAGTAGCTGAGCAAGTCTTGGACTTGTTCTTCAGTGCACTGCACCATGTACTCTTGCATGATAGTTAGTTCACAAGTTGTAAATCACTTCCGCACACTCATGCCAGTGTCCCAGTTCCTTCTTTAATCCTCTGTTGGAATTTCACATTCATTAGTCATCTTCATGTTGCCCTATCTATTGGATGTGGTCTCTAGTGACTCTCTTTTTACCAGATTTTGTATTCAGGCAGTGTCCCTTCCGTTAAACGTCACTTCATCATGCTTGGTGGTAATCTCTCTGCCCTCTCCCACAGAACCTTGTTTTGCATTTGCGGAAGGTTTATCAGGTCTATAGGGGTCATGCTGTGTATTTTGCCAATCACCATCATCATCCGGGATTTCACTGTCTTTAAAAGGATGGACCATTCGATAATTCTTCCTGACTTTCCAGTAATCTTCTCAAAAGATCAAAAGGGGGTCTCTGCCTCAAGATCTTTGCTTATCTCGCCTTGTATGGTCTCAATGTCTCGGGTGGTGGCAAGACTATCAAATTCGATTCCCTTAAAAAGTTAATTGGCAAAGACACAAATACCTCCAAGAGAAAGCTGTCACTTTATTCATCTCATTTACACTTTCCTTTCATTAGAACATACACAATACCCAAATTTGTATATTCCATTTCCAAGGTGAGCTATTCCAATTCCCATTTAGTGTTGTGCCCTTTTTCCCCTAACTCTATCTCTTATTTCTAAGTGGAGCATCCCATTAATTACCATTGTATCTCTTTCAGGAGTTCTAGAGAAACTTTGCAGTCCAATAACGTGTTTTCATAATATTTTTGAAGCAGAAATAAAACATTCCCACTTAATTGCAGGCATTAATTTTTAAATTTTGCTTATTTGTTCTTTCCCTTAAACATAATTTTAATTTTCTCAAAAGAAACCCACTAGATCAGGCTTGCCTGGGAGCTGCCCTGCAGAGCGAGTGTGGCAGGGCCCTGATACAGCATGCCGGGGGAGGGAAGGGGTCTTCATAGGCTGACAGATGGGCATCAGGTCTGGGGTATGCCTAGGCGCTACATCAAGTACCTAGGCAGGCATTGACTTTTTGTGCCCTGCTAAAACAAAGGCAGATGTCTCACTGAACCAGTGCTCAACCAGGCTGTGAACGTAAGGCGATTAATTTACCACTACCGTTAACACTCCCTTTGCCTTGTGTCCATGACATCTTTGTCAATTTTTCCTCAGCTCTCACCTATCCCTGACCTTCTCTCTTGCTCCACTTGCTCCACCCCCTCTCAAACAGTATAAAATCCATCACATTTCTACTCGTCTTTAGCTCTGAAGAAGAGTCATAGGGATTCAAAACATTAACTCTCTTTCTCTCTCCACAGTTGCTGCCAGACATGCTGAGTTTTTCCACATTTTCCAGTTTTTTTTTAGATTTCCAACATCCGCAGTATTTTGTTTTTATTTTAATTTAGTTTATTTTAGTTTAATTCGTTGCCACTTCTCTTCCAGGAATGCCTACCTTGAAGAAGTACTGCTCTTCTCTCCGACAGGATTTCTGTTTGTCTCTTTAGCCCTGTTCACCTTTATTGCTTTCCTTTTCCCTCCTGGTGTTTGATTAGGTGTATACAAAAACTCACTTTCACAGCCATATTTCCTACCTCAGCGACTGTCTCAGTCTCCGACTTACCATGGATTCCAACTGAAGTTCCATCCCTCATGTTTTGAATCCACCCAGGATTACAGTTATCTCCGGAACATACAACATTTCTGGGACTGTGTTGTCACCACATCTTAAGATCTCCACACTCAATACCATGCACCGCCATATGTACGCACTCGACCTCTCTCTCCAACAGCACCGACTCACCCTATCTCAAAAATGTCCTTGTGCCCAGATTCATTTTATTCTTCGTCTCATCTGATGCCTTAACAAGAAACTTTTTCTCTTCCTTTCACGTATTAAGGAATGCAAGCTTCAACAACTCTACACCTCCAACCCCCCCACCAGGATGGTCTGTTCTGTTGAAGTTCTGTTGAAGGGTCGTGAGGACTCGAAACGTCGACACTTTTCTTCTCCACTGATGCTGCCAGACCTGCTGAGTTTTTCCAGGTAATTCTGTTTTTGTTTTGGATTTCCAGCATCCGCAGTAGTTTTTTGTTTTGGTCTGAGGGCTCTCTGCTTCCTCCTTGAACAGAGGCCTGAACAATACCCATCCACCACTACTCTCCTCCGTCTGGCTGAACTTGTTCTCTCACTGAACAATTTCTCCTTTAACCCTAAGAATAAAAGCAAAATACTGCGGATGCTGGAAATCTGAAACAAAAACTCTTTTTTTCTCTCCAGGATGCCGTTAGGCCTGCTGAGTTTTTCCAGCATTTTCTGTTTTTGTTTCTCCTTTAACTCGTCTCACTTCCTCCAAATAAAAGGTGTGGCTATGGTTACCCGCATGGACCCCAGTTATGTCTGTCTCTTTATGGGGTATGTGGAACATTCCTTTTTCCAGTCCTACTCCGGCCCCCTCCCACAACTCTTATTTTCGGTACATCGATGACTGTTTTGGTGCCGCTTCATGCTCTCGCCTGGACCTGAAAAAATTTAACCATTTTGCTTCCAATTTCCACCCCTCTCTCACCTTCACATGGCCCATCTCCGACATTTCCCTACCTTGACCTCTGTCTCCATTTCTGGTGATAGACTGTCCACCGATATTCATTACAAGCCTACCGATTCCCAAAGCTACCTCGACTACAGCTCCTCACACTCTGTTTCCTGTAAGGAGTCCATCCAATTCTCTCAGTTCCTTCACCTTTGTCGCATCTGTTCAGATGATGCCATCTTCCAAAACGGTGCTTCTGACATGTCTTCCTTTCTTCTTAACTGAGCATTCCCCCCTCAATGTGGTTGACAGGGCCCTCAATTGTGTCCAACCCATTTCCCGCACCTCTGCCCTCACCGCTTTCCCTCCCTCCCAGAACCATGATAAGATCCCCCTTGTTCTCACTTTTCACCCCACCAGCCTCCGCATTCAAAGGATTATCCTCAGCTATTTCCGCCAACTCCAGCATGATGCCATCACCAAACACATCTTCCCCTCTCCCCCCGTCAGCATCCTGTAGGGACCATTCCCTCCGTGACACCCTGGCCCACTCCTCTATCATCCCTAACTCCTCATCCCCTTCCCACGGCACCTTCCCGTGCAATCACGGAAGGTGCAACACCTGCCCCTTTGCCTCCTCCCTCCTCACCATCCAAGGCCCCAAACATTCCTTTCAGGTAAAGCAGCGCTTCCATTGCACCTCCTTCAATTTTCTCTACTGTATTCGCTGCTCCCAGTTAGGGAGCATCTCCTCTTCATTAGGGAGACTAAACGCAGACAGATGACCACTTTGTGGAGCACCTTCACTCAGCCGGCAAGCATGACCTAGACCTTCCTGTCACTTGCCATTTCAACACAACATCCTGCTCTCATGCCTACTGTCCATCCTTGGCCTGCTGCAATGCTCCAGTGAAGCCCAAAGCAAACTGGAGAAACAGCACCTCATCTTCCGATTAGACACTTCACAACCTTCCGGACTTAACATTGAGTTCAACAACTTCAGACCATGAACTCTCTCCTCCATCCTCACCCCTTTTTAATCCAATTGTTTTTTTAAATTTTTTAATTTAAACTTGTATTTTTTTAATTTATTGAGTTTTATTTATTTATTCTTTTTTTAATTCTTTTTCCCCAACCCCCCAGCTCCGCCCAGGTTTCTATGTTGTACTTTACATAGCGCTCACCCCTGTGCTGCTATTAACACATTCAGTCCTCACCTTTATGCCACCATCAGCAGCATCTTTCATCTTTACCACTACTGATAACACTCCCTTTGTCTTGTGTCCATGACATCTTTGTCAACCTCTCCTGAAGAACTCAAAACATTAACTCTGTTCCTCTCTCTCCACAAATGCTGCCAGACCTGCTGAGCTTTTCCAGCATTTTTTGTTTTTATTAAGGCAACAAATTAGCCTTCTCACCTACAGCTTGTTCACAGAGATGCAGATGTGTGTTGTTTAGAGTAACATGTGCCCCCCGCCCCCCCCACCCCAAGGGAAAAGGTTGGGCAAGCCTGGACTAGATTGTGCCTGACTTTTTTTTTACTTTAACATGATCCCTAATTCAAATAGCACTGTTGTTGGCTGACAGATTTTGTTAGTGTTCAATTTACTTCTTCTAAACACAAACTTTTCTTTCTTTTGATACTGAGAAACCACCTAGACTGTTTTTCCATTAGCTTTTTTTGGGAAAATTAGAATTTGTTTATCCCCTTATGTGACAGGCATTTCCTTTTGAATGCTTGAAATAGCAGCTCATGTCAAGTTATTTATCAATTTCAATTTCAGAAACAATTATACTCGGGCTTGGTGGTTTTAAATGGTGGTTTTGCATCAGAGACAAAAGCGTTTGCAATCGGTTTGAAGGCAATTTCTATACCTCCCATACTCAAACACTTTGTCTCGAAAAATAATAAATAGTAACAAACAGCCTGAATGGTCAAGGCCAAGTCCCTGAAAGGCAAAGTCTTTTATTCTGTGTTTTAATTCTTGAAACTGCTGGCTTCACTTGGAGCTGGAAACCATCATCACGTGTTTAAAAAAACACCAACAATCCAATGAGTTAATATATCCAATCATACCTGTAAATTTAGAAACTTCAAATCTAATAATGCCCAATATACGTTTAGTAATGCAAAGATTGTGTGATGAATTTTAAAAAAAGAAGCAGCTGTCAGCAGAAAGAGTTAACTCCATGGCTTGTTTTGGGTGCTGGGGTGGGTGGAGAAAACTTGGGACTCAATTGCGTCACTTTACGTAATTTTAAAAAACTTCCTCGATCAGAAACCAAACTCCATTTTAAACTTGTTTTGTTAAATCCTTTTATTGTCTCCAACTTCCCCCAAATTTTAGGTTAAACTCCAATTTGTCTTGTAAGAGACAACAGCTTGTTAAAAAAGGTGAACGTTACAGCGTGACAGACTCTAGAAAAGGATCTGAATCCTTCCCATCTATTTGGTTTATCCTTTCCCTTTAAAACAATTTTCAATTCCATGATACAAAAACAGAAAGTGCTGGAAAAACTCAGGTCTGACAGCATCTGTGGAGAGAGAAACAGAGTTAACGTTTCGAGTCCGTATGACTTCTTCAGAGCTCTGAACAGACTCGAAACGTTAACTCTGTTTCTCTCTCCACAGATGCTGTCAGACCTGAGTTTTTCCAGCATTTTCTGTTTTTGTTTCAAATTTCCAGCATCCGCAGTATTTTGCTTTAATTTCAATTTCCGATATTTGATGCTTAATCAAATTTGAAAGAAATAGTCAGTAAAACGTGTTTTTAGTTTGAATTTTAGCAGTTCAGTTAACTTATATGATTTTGAAAAATTCAAATTGGATTGCTGCCAAACTCCAGACATATCTTTATATTTTGGGAACAACTCAGCCTTCACAGTTGTATACTATACAGTTTGGAATCTTTCTCTGAACAGACAGTCACAGCAGTTTAGATTCCGGAAAATGTGTCATTTGAACTTTAAACATTTTAGCTTCTTCCTCGAACCCAGTTTTTTGAATCTTTGATGTTTGCGAACATCACCCTGTTTTAACAATGACTTGACTCGAATGTACAGTACACCCTCAGCTAGGCAAAAGTACTCCATAGGGTCGGAGTTAGGATCGTGAATGATGACTGGGCAGGAGTCCAATCACTCTGCAAATACACTTGGGCTTTCGATGGGGACCTGTTTGACGCTAACTAGGGCATTGTGAGGTTCCCAGTCCATATCTTGTTTTGACTCTAGGGAGCCTGCAGCTAGGAGGATCTGTTTAAAATCATTGCTCTCTAACTCTGCTTTGGAACTTTCCTGGTCCCTTTTACTCTGAAAAGAAAGATTCACATGGCTTCTCCAGAGCCACTTCAATCCTCATGGGTTCCAGTATTTGGTCTAATATTTTACCTTGTATAACATACCCTGTTGTGTGTCTCCTGTCCACAGCAGAACTGATCAAGCGGGTCGATCCCTTTAGTAACTTAATGTCCTGTTCTCTTAACTCCTTATACTTTTTATTCAGCTGTAAGGCAAACATGTGCACCATAGACCAACTTATTTGGAACCTTTTTCAACTTCACCTTTCCTTTCTGAACCTTTTTAGAAGGCTTATCAAAAATACATTTGTAATCTCTCACTCCAGGTTCGCTTGTTTTCACATTCAAACTCCCAACCTGTCCTTCCCTAGTGTATGCCATTGTAACTCCTGGCTTCACTCAACGGACGGGATTTTCCACACCTGCCCGCCGCCGGGATCTTCTGGTCCTGCCACAAGTCAGTGGACTTCTGGCTGGGGCACTGCCTCGCCCTCAGCAGGTCCTGTCCGCGACGGGGCTGGTAAATCTCGACCAACAACTATTTCATGCGGTTTGCTTTTCAAATTCTAAGCCAATTATACCTCAAACACTGTGTATCCCACTTCTGACACCATTTGTAAGATTTCAGGGTTCGGGGCCACAGATACCTAAATAGGTAGTCTGCTAGTCGTAAGTAATTTTAAGATGATTTATTAAGTTTATTAAAGAAACAACGGTTTAGATATAAATTAATTAAAAAGAAAAGTTGAAGTGTTAGGAAACTCTTCCCTCGATCTCTCAATCTTCTTCCTCCTCTGGTCCATCTTCCATCTGAAGAAGGCAGCCGCCCAATGAGCACTGCCACCTCAGCTCCCTATCACCAGTATGACAATATATATACCCTTTCTGGTGGTGGTGGGGCGGGGGAGGAAGGGCTGGTAGCTTACCCAGTGTCAATCTAACTATCCTAACCAATGGACTCAGGATAGGTACTTAAAACACCAGGTGGTTACCACCACACCTTGTGTGTCACCCTACTTCTGGGCAGCTTTTTAGTTTACATCTTGCTGAGGGTCACATCCTGGCCCTTTCTCAACACTTACATAGATAAGGGGAGGGTCAGAAGACACCATCATGCCAGTTTAGGAATGTCAGCATGGCAGCCTGAACTAAGAATGTTTAGAAGTCAAAGTGTTTAGAAATCCTCTTTCCAGAGAGAGAATCAATGTTGCTTAGCTAATCCCATAAAATGCAGAAAATACCTGTTTATTAAAGACCTCAATTTCTTACAGGTATTCAGTGAGGACAGGCTGTGATGAGCCAAATAGTGCACTGACACTCTCTGTTAGGCCTTGCATGTGAAGAAGGAGCCTGTGGGAAAAATAGGAGGAGGCTGACAATGCAGGTGGCTCTGTACCCCAGTCAGAGTATTTACCTTACAGGCAGAATGTTGGTCAGGAGAGGGAAATGTACTTGTTGTTCTGCAGACTTGAATCTCTAATTTGACACTTGGAAGAAAATAATGAAAGTAAGAATTTCTATAGCGCCTTTCACAGTCTTGGGATATCTGAAAGTGCTTCACAGCCAATCAAGTACTTTTGAAGTGTGGTCACTATTGTAATGTAGGAAACATGGCACACAGCAAGTTCTCACAAACAGAAATGTTATCATGACCAGATAGTCTGCTTTTATAGATGTTGATTGAGGGATAAATATTGAACAGTACATCAGGGAAAACTCTCGTGCTCTTCTTCGAGACTGTCTTGGGATCCACCTGAGAAGGCAGTTAGGACCTTGGTTTAACATGTCAACCAAAAGGTCTGGAATGCGCTGCCTGGGAGGGTGGTGGAGGTGGGCTGCCTCACATCCTTTAAAAAGCACCTAGATGAGCACCTGGCAGGTCATAACATTCAAGGCACAAGCACTCCATCAGTATAGCACTGGGATGGATACTTGCCTAGATTTTGTGCTCAAATTTCTGAAATGGAGCTGGTACCCACAACCTCCTGAGGAAACCATGCTACACACTGAGTCGCAGCTGTAAACACCTTTGTGTTTACACTGATTGACACAGTAAATGGTGGGAGTTGTGGATAGTGGTCCGGATGCATTTGACAACTGGGGAAAAAAACCTAAGGCCTAGAATTGGATCATGGCCTCATTAGGATTGACCTGGTGTGTTGCAGGTGCCATTCGTGACCCCAGAGGTCACGGGAAACAGCAGGATTAACCAACTCAGACACTGGCCAAGGGCTTCAGAAGAGGCTGGAAGGTGCTTGGGTGGTGGAGAGTGGTGCCCAGTTTTATTAATGTCGAGCTGGGAGATGTCCTGCTCCTCTCATCTCCACATTAAGGTGAGTGAAGAATGTTGAACTGACATTGCATGCGGAGCTACCAACACCCCCACACCCCATTAAGGACCCCTGGCTCGGCTGCAGAGGGCCTGGAGGAACAGACTGCAACACACAAGAAGCACCAACAACGGACTTCACACCAGAAGGAAAGGAGTAAGGAAACTTAAGGATCTAGATTTTGCTGCCATTATTGTGTAAATCACCCAGCAATTTGTAGTGATCAGGATGTCCCATTGTTAGCATTTTAACAAAAGTTACTGCAAGATATGTGCTGCTCCATCATTGGCGTTGCAAAAATGGCAGCTCGTCCTCAACCTCCCCGTGGGTTTCATGCTGCACTTGCACCTTAATTGCTCATTAAACTCACCATGGAAAGGCAGGGCTCATACTTAACAGTGTAAATGTCCTTTTAATGATGTGGTAATTGTTAGTGCTATGCCAATCCAATCTCTCCAGCCCAGGAAGGGAGCAATTGAAATTGTGCAGTCCCATTCCTGCAGCTCGTAAATAGTTGTTAGGGACATTTTCAATTTAAATTTTAAAAACTATTCTTTCGTTTCCTTGCTGCATTTTTCTCTCTCAGTCTTTTTCTCTCAATCTGTCTCTCCATCTTGCCGTTTCTGATTTGATACTAATTCATTTGAATTTTAAGCTATTTATGACACAGTTTAAGGTTGTGGGCAAGCGATAGACGGGGAAGTTGAGAAAGAACTTTTTCAACGCACTGAGTGGTAATGACCTGGAACTCGCTGCCTACCAGGGTGACGGAAGCAGAGACAATGAATTATTTGAAAAGAAAATTGGATGAGGGCCTTGAGGGGAAAATGGGGATATAGAGCAGGGGAATGGGACTGACAGCATCTGCGGAGAGGAATACAGTTAACGTTTTGGGTCCGTATGACTCTTCACCAGAACATTCTGGTGAAGAGTCATACGGACTCAAAACGTTAACTGTGTTCCTCTCCGCAGATGCTGTCAGTCCTGCTGAGTTTTTCCAGGTATTTTTGTTTTTGTTTCAGATTTCCAGCATCCGCAGTTTTTTGCTTTTATCTTAGGGGAATGGGACTGACTGGAATGAACTACAGAAAGCTGGTATGGACTCAATGAGCCGAAGGCCTCCTGCTGTGCTGTATTTGATCATATGGGCTGAATTTTATGCCCCCTGCCATCGCCTGCCCACATGGGTATTTATCTAAGGCAGATGAAGCATTGGGCAGTCAGCTCACCTGTGGGTCAATTATGGCCTTTAATTAGCCAATAAATGGCCACTTAAGGGCTTCCTCCTGCTGCCGCAGGATTCTTCCTGCTGCCAGGGAGGCCGACACCAAGTGTCCAAACTGGCAGGTAAAATCTGGTGGCATTGTGGTCCCACACAGAGGGAGTGCCTCCTGTTAAGGAACCCTGTGGCCATGGGAGGTCCCCCTAAGGCATTTCCGCACCTGTGTTGCCCTTACCCTGCCTTGGTGATCCTGGCCCCCAGCCCCCATGCTGGGGCCTGCCAGCCTGGCTGACGAGACCTGGAATTTGCCTTTGTCCAGACTCCATGGTTTCTTCAGCATTGGAGACTGCCTGCAGTTCCAACATAGCCACTGCTCCCAGTGATTTTACTGGGGCAAAAGAGCTACCAGCCATTTGACTGGCTGGCAGCTCTAAGAAGCAGGACTTACTCTCCCATGGGGCCTGAAGGCCCACCTCAACTAAATTAAAAGCCCAACGGCCATAAAATGGCTGCAGGGCAAAGCGACCAAGTGTCAATTGTTAACTCCTGTCTTTCTCTCCACAGATGCTGTCAGACCTGCTGAGCTTTTCCAGCAATTTTTGTTTTTGTGTCAATTGCTCATGTCTGACTTTTATGCCGTGGGGCAGGAGTCCTGCCCCATGCCTAAAATTCAAGCCAATGTCTCTAGGGCACAGATCTTCCAAGCAGCAGTAACAATCGCCGGATTGCCACTGCAATCAAAAATTTCCTCCACTCAATTGCTCCACATTTCTCCCTGGACGTTCCTCGCCCAGCTTTCTCTGAAATGTGTGGCGCGGTGTCCCTTGGGGAATGCCGTCGCAGTGCTGTAGGGTCGGGGGAAGACAGGACAGCATTAGCTGCCGAATGCTAAGTTTAAATGTCCAGTTTGAATGTTAGTGAATGAATATTAGTAAATGGGTGAGTTTTTTAAAAATTCATTCATGGGATGTGGGCTTCGCTGGCTGGGCCAGCATTTATTGCCCATCCATTGGTGCCCTTGAGAAGGTGGTGGTGAGCTGCCTTCTTGAACTGCTGCAGTCCATGTGGTGTAGGTACACCCACAGTGCTGTTAGGAGAGGAGTTCCAGGATTTTGACCCAGCGACAGTGAAGGAACTGTAATATATTTCCAAGTCATGATTGTGTGTGACTTGGAGGGGAACTTCCAGGTGGTGGTGTTCCCATCTGTCTGCTACTCTTGTCCTTCTAGATGGTAGTGGTCGTGGGTTTGGAAGGTGCTGTCGAAGGAGCCTTGGTGAATTCCTGTAGTGCATCTTGTAGATGGTACACACTGTGCGTTGGTGGTGGAGGGAGTGAATGTAGACATGGTGCTAACAAACAGGCTGTTTTGTCCTGGACAGTGTCAAGCTTCTTGAGTATTGTGGGAGTCACACTCATCCAGGAGTATTCCATCACATTCCTGATTTGTGCCTTGTAGATGGTGGACAGGCTTTGGGGAGTCAGGAGGTGAGTTACTCGTCACAGGATTCCTGGCCTCTGACCTGCTCTTGTAAACACAGTATTTATATGGCTAGTCCAGTTCAGTTTCGGGGTCAGTGGATAGTTCAATCTGTGAATGAGTAGGTGGGTGAGGTAGGTAAGTGGATAAGTGGATAGAAGGTTAGGTGGGTGATGTGATGGGTGGGTGAGTGGGTAGATGGCTGAGATGGGCAGGGTGGGTGAAGTGGTAGTTGGGTCTGAGGGGTAGTCAGATGGTTGGGGGGGTAGTTGGGTCAGGTCAGGTCAGGAGGGTAGTTGGGTCGGGGCAGGGGTAGTGAAAGGGTAGCTGGATTGAAGGGGTAGTCGGGTCGGTGGGGTAATCTGGTCAGGGGTAGTCTGGTTGGGGGATAATCGGAGCAGGTCGAGGGTAGTCGGATCAGAGGGTATTTGGGTGGTTAGAGGGGAAATTGCATTGGGTGGTGTTGTCAGGTGGTTGGGGTATAATCGGGTTGTTGGGTAGTTGGGTCAAGAGGGAACTCGGGTTGAATTGTGGGTAGTCGGGTCAGGGGAAAGTTGGTTCGGGGAATAGTCGAGTGGTCAGTGGGCTAGTCGGTTGGGTTGGGACTAGTCGGGTCGGAGGGGCTAGTCAGGAGTTTGTCGAGTGGTCAGTGGTTGGGGGAATAGTCGCATTGGATCAGGAGTGGTTTGGTTGGGTCAGAGGTGGTCGGGTCAGAGGGTGGTTGGGGATAGTTGTGTTGGGGAGGATTGTCAAGTGCTAGTCGGGTCGGGGGATAGTCAGGTCGAGAGGGAACTTGGGTTAGGACCGGGGGTAGTCAGGTCGGATTGGTGTGGCGGGGGTGAGGTGGGGTTAGTTGGGTTGGGCTGGGGGTTGTTGGGTGTTTGGAAGGGGTGATTGCAGGGGGCGCTATGTAGTTACCCAGATGTTAGACTAGGTTTTAATCAGTCTAACATTTCTCTAGCTCAGAGTCAGAGACATTCGCGTAGAGTCCTGGGCAGCAGGAGAATGCCCATCGAAAGTTGAAATTTCTTGGGCAATTCCCACATAGGCCTGTGCATCAGGACTTCCACAGGTTCCCGACACGCATCATCCTTCGTACGTCCAGTCTTTGACAATCCAGAGACCGGAAGATTTGGGCCCATGGTTTCCTTCTCCGATGTTACTGTTTCTTTCTTAAGCCTTAAATCTCATTGGTTGTTAGTCCAATTGTTTAAGTTCCCAGATGCTTCATTTTTCTAGTTGAGCTGTCATCATAATTCCAGGAAATTTTGGAACAGGAACAGGAAATTGTCTAACTAACAGTGAATGCTACAAGATAGCCCAGTTCAGCAAGGTCCGCCAGGAGAACTTTCATATGGAGACTAAACCTAAGCATTTCTATTAGATGTAAATCAGCTTATCAGTATAAGCTTTCTCTCTGCAGGCTGTGGGTTCAATGGAAACCTTGCTACCCTGAGAGAAGCTGATAAACACATTGATGTTTCGATAGATTAATTGGTTCCGCAAAATATAAGGACAAAAACCAATTTGTTGGAAAGCTCTCCCTCATAAGATTAGTGAGACCAGCTGCTGCCCCATGGTTTGATCGCACAACAATCCATTCGTTCTACAGGAATTTGCAGCAAGATGTTAATGTTAATATTGTCAAAGAAATGAAAACAAAAAATGCTGGAAATATTCTGCAGGTCGTTTACGTATCAGGTCGATGACCTTTCATCAGAACACATAGTCAAAGAGGGGTTTTCAGGGCGGGGGTAGGCTGGAAGAGCTCAGATGTGTTTCTAGGACAACATGACTTGGTAGTAGTGGCCTGAGGTGGAAGGATAAGTTTCACTCGACACGCTTCATAACCATCTCTTTGGTTTTGTGCATACATTATCCTTTATCCTATATCTGCTGCTGCCCTGTTCAAGCACTTATGGCTAAGTGTACACAACCTCGGAAGCACCAGAGCTTGACGCTGGCTGAAAAGATGTTTTCGTCCTCCTCCCTGCCATAGTTCAGTAATTGCCTGTGAGTGTGATCTTTTGGAACACCGCAGACATCTACTTTTCATAGAGAACAAAAGGAAAAGACATTTCCCGCACCATTGCCCTCTGCAATGCAAAACTCAGGAGATCTTATTCCATTTAATTATTTCTCAGTCTCACACAGAACAAAATAAGGGTGATCGTTTCAATGCAGGTTTATGTGTTTTCTTTATGACACTGAATGCATTCAAGCCGATTGGAAAAAAAACATAAAGCGAGCTATTGTTACAATTTTGTGATTTTTATAAGGCAGCCTTCTCTCTCACTGGTCCTGCACCTGTTCCCATCAGCAGGCTTCATCCCACATGAATTGTCTGTCCTCCTTATTTCACACACCAAAGTGACTACCAATCTTCACACTTGACTTAATGTGGTGTTGCACTATACGGTTCCCCTTGAAAAGACAAATATCACCAAGTATCAGTGATTGACTAAATTTGGGTTAAATTTGGAGAGGAGTTGCCCACCTGTTGTATACCTCGGCCAGAAAGGAAAATCGAGCAAGGTGTAAAATGGACGCCTAATTTGATATCAATCATCATTCATCATTGTGCAATGTTAAAATGGCTCCCAATATCTTTTATATATATTTTGAGAAAGAAAGAGCTTGCATTTGTTTAGCACTTCCCCATATGCCTAAAGCATACATCACAACCATTGAACTGCAGCTGCTTCTGTCGGCTAGCCTGCACACAGTAAGATCCCACAAGTGCCAAACCTGTGAACCACTCGTTAATTTGGCTTTTATTGAAAGACAGATGGATGTGTTGTCGAGAGAACTCCTGGTCTTTTTGTTGTAAGGTGTTGGGCGGAGTTCAGTAGGTCTTCAGGTATTCATTGTCTTAGCTCCTTGGGGTGTCAGTTGGACCCTTGTTTTAAGACTTCGAACATGGTCAGAAGCTGCCTTTTGATGTCTGGGTCATTGACAATTTGGGGCTGGGTGAGAAAGTTTAACTATTTTATCTGCCTGTATGTAAAATTGGTTTGAAACTAAACACAGACTGAATTAGCAAAAAAAAACTATTTATTAACTACTGTAAACTATATACATAGGTACAGTAAAGGTCCAAGCTAAGAGCTGTTTCCATGCTTGCTTCTACAGACAGATTAAAACCTAGTCTAACTCCAGGGTAACCACGAAACTGAACCCCCCACTCACCCCTGACCCACCAACTCCCCCCTCGAACCCCGACTACCCCCCAACCAACTGACTACCCCTGACCCCACCTGACTAACCCAGCCACCCAACAACCCCTCAACCACCCGACTACCTTCCGACTACTCCCTCAACCACCCGACAACTCCCCCAACTACCCCCAAACCACCTGACTACCTCCCGACTACCTTCTGACTCCTCCCCCAACCACCCGACTACCCATCCTCCCCCAACCAGCCGACTACCACGTCACCCATCTTCCACCTCACCCGCCTTGCCAGGTCACCAATCCTGCCCACATACCTCACCCGCCCTACCCACCTACCCATTCACTCATTCATCCATTCACCTATTCACTAACAGTCAATATTCCTCCTCAGTGCTGCACTGGTGCGCCAGCCTGGATTATGTGCTCAGTCACAGAACTGTAGAAAATAATAGTTTGACTGTATTGATGCTAAATATCCTTGGTGGATTTGTAGATTACAGAATAAAAAATGCTCTTACTCTCTGTCACTGTTGGTATCACTGGACACTTATATTGGATGATGATTTTGCCATTGATCCTACTTTTGGTGCGATTATTATAGTTGTAATTTTGGACAGTTAATCACAGGGCAGTGATCTCATGTACAAATAAGCCAATGATTATGACTGGATGTTACTAAGACAAGCCAATCACTGATGTGCCATTACATTTTTGTGCACTAAGCATATGTACAATTAAGAAGTGTTTGAAGCAGGGTTTAATATGTTCCAGGTTTATGAGCAACGGTAACTGACAAATTTTCTGTATATTTGTTCTTCAGGATATGAAAGTCCAGTGATTTATAGAAGTGTTTATTTGTGGTTTGGAAGGAATACACAATTTTAGATTCTTAAAGGGGCAGCAACAACAAACACTTGACAGTCCACCCAGTTGGAGGTTTCTGTGTGTCTTCATTAATCAGCAATGGAGTCCAGCAGGGGAATGAACCAGGTCGGTAAGGCCATTGTATCAGCCTTGGCTCAGTGGTAGCCCTGTCCCTTCAGAGTCAGGCAGCTGTGGATTCAAGTCCCACTTCGGAGGCACTATGCACTGTTGTAATATGCCTTTCAGGGATAGCAGCATGCTATCACTTTGTGCCAGAACTCCCTACCTAATAACACTGCGGGAGCACATTCACCCCACAGACTGAGGGTCGATGAAGAAGGCTCAGCACCACCTTCTCAAGCGCAACTAGAAATGGACAAAAAATGCTGGCCTTACTAGCAACATCCACATCCCCAGAATGAATTAACTTATGTCTTTTCACAGCCTCATATTATGCACAAACTCCAGTGTTCTCACCCTCTATAGACCTGCCACCCTCTTAATTTTTTTCAAAATATTCAAGTTAGTTTAGGACAATTTGAGCTTGGGATTTATGTACTGATTCTCTGAACTACTTTGCCACTAGGTTCTTCTACTAAATTAGGATGTTCAAGGACAGTCCTCTGGTGTGTTTGGGGAACCACTTTGCTTCAGTTACCCTCTGTGCAAAACTAGATAGACTCACAGGCAAAGATCAAGCAGCTCATTTCTATTTGTTAAGCTCTTAAATTTGCATGAATTGATTTGGTGATAGTAAAATTCAGTGCTAAGCATGGAATGATAAAAGGCTGTTGTGCCACCTAGCTCACTTCTTGAAATGACCATACATGAAATGTCTGAAGGAAGTGAAGTTTGAAGGGGGTGGGGAGGGGATGTAGATACTTAAGACTTTCAGAGATGGTCTGGCCTATGAGTGAGATGATGGGAGCGGAGAAATATCGAAAGATGGAAAAATCAAAGTAGAGTTTATCTGACAGGGGTTTATGGATGAAAGGAGAGCTATCGCTTTACAACAACAACTTGTATTTATAAAGCACCTTCAATGTAGTAAAACATCCCAAGGTGCTTTAAAAGAGCTTAATCAAATAAAATTTGACACCAAATCACATAAAGAGATATTAGGTTAGGTGACCAAAAGCTTGATCAAAGAGGTAGCTTTTAAGAAGTGCCTTCAGGAAAGAGAGAGGGAGTAGAGAGGCAGAGAGGTTTCAGAAGGAAATTCCAGAGCATGGATCCCAGATAACTGAAGGCATGACCACCAATGGTGGAGCGATTATGAACATACGAAATAGGAGCACCATTCAGCCCTTCAAGTCTGCACCGCTATTCAATAAGATCATGGCTGGTCTGTTTGTGTTTTGAATTCTACATTTCCCTCTACCCCCAATAATCTTTGATTCCCTTGCCTAACAAGAATCTACCTCTGCCTTAAAAATTTTCAGTGACCCCATTTCCACTGCCTTCTGAGGCAGAGTTCCAAAGTTGCACAGCCCTCAGAGGAAAAAAAATTCTCCTCATCTCTGACCTAAGGGCGACCCCTAATTTTAAAACAGTACCTCTAATTCTGGACTCACCCACAAGAGGAAACATCCTTTCCATGTCCACCATGTCAAGACCGTTCAGAATCTTTTATATCTTAATCAAGTCACCTCTCACTCTTCTAAATATCCAATCTATCCTCATAAGACAACTCACTCATTCCATGTATCAATCTAGTAAACCTCCTCTGAACTGTCTCCAATGCATTTATATCCTTCCTTAAATAAGGAGACCAAAACTGCATATAGTATTCAAGATGCCGTCTCACCGGTGCCCTGTATAACTGAAGCATAACATCCTTACTTTTACATTCAATTCCTCTCATAATAAAGGATAGCATTCCATTAGCCTTCTTGATTACATGCTGTACCTGCATACCTGCTCCTTGGTTGGTTCCAGAATGTGTAGCTCTAAGAAACTATCTCGAAAGCATTCAATGAACTCTTCATCCAGGCTACTACTGCCAATCTGATTTTGCCAGTTTATAAAATCAGGAACGCTCAAGAGGCCCGTCTGTCATTGTTTTCATTGTGCCATTATTATAAGAAGTGATTAACTCATTATCACAAAACAGTAAAAGTACAGAAGGATGTCATTCAGCCCATCTAGTCTGTGACACCTCTCTGCAAGAGCAAATCCCCATCTTTCCCCCATAACTTTGGTTTCCCTTCAGGTGCATATCCAATTTCCTTTTGAAAGTCAGGATTGAATCTGCTACTGGCAGCCTCTCAGGTAGTGCATTCCAGTGCATTCCTTGCTCCCATGCTGACCTTTCTGGCCATGGCCTGCTACAGTGTTCCTCTGAAGTTCAACACAAACTCAAGGAACAGCACCTTATCTTTCAACTTGGCTCTGTATGGCCTTCTGGACTCAACATTGAGTTCAACAATTTCAGATCAACTTTATATTCTCCTTTTTTTTGTTTTGCTGGGTCAGTCTTCATCTTGTTTCTTTTTATATCCCTTCATGTTGCATTCAGATGGATCTTAAGTAGCTATTCATGCCTCATTTGGACACAACCTTTGTTTTTTTACTATAATCATTACCACTCTCTTTGGCTGTTGCATCATGAAACCTTTTGCTATTTAATATCCCCTGGCCTCCGATCCTATCACAGACCTTCGCCTTTGTTCTCCCTGCCCCTCTTTTCACTGGCTTAAAAACTCCGACATTTCTATCTCACTCTTCTGTTCTGATGCGAGGTCATCAACCCAGAATGTCAACTCTGTTTCTCTCCACAGATGCTGCCGGACATACCGTGTTCCTCCAGTACTTTTTGCTCTTATTTCAGATTTCCAGCATCTGCAGTTTTTGCTTTTGTAATAGTATTGCATTCCAGATCCGAACCACTCTCTGCATATAAAGGTTTTCTCATGTCGCCTTATTAATCTCCTTAAATCGGTGTCCTGTGGTTCTTGCTCCCTCTGCTAAAAGGAAGATTCTCTATATTATTGTCTATACCCTTCATGATTTTGAACACCTCTGTCAAATCTCTTGTCAGTGTTCTCTTTTCTAAGAAGAGCCCCGGCTTCTTCAACCTACAAACAAAACTAAAGACCCTCCTCCCTGAGACCATTCTCATAAATTTTTACCATATCCTTTCTAAAGCCTTCATATCCTTCCTAAAGTATGGTGCCCAGAATTGGACTAGTTGAGGTCAAACCAGTGTTTTATAAAGGTTCATATCTTCCTTGCTTTTGTACTTGATTTATAGAGTCTATGATCCCATATGCCTATTTAACCACTTTCTCAACCTCCCCTTGGCCTTCAAAAATGTGTGCACATATACTCCCAGGTCACTCTGCCCCTGCCACTCTTTAGAAGTGTAATCTTTATTTTACATCTCTCCTCATTCTTCCTACCAAAATGAATCACTTCACACTTCTCTGCATTAAATTTCATCTTCCACTTGTCTGCCCATTCCACCAGCCTGTCTGTATCCTCTTGAAGTCCATCACTATCCTCCTTACTGTTCACAGTACTTCCAAGGTCTGAGTCATTTACAAATCTTGAAATTGTGCCCTGTACACCAATTTATTAATATATATCAAGAAAGGAAGAGGTGCGAACATCAACCCCTGAGGAACTCCACAATAAACCTTTCTCCAGTCTAGTCTGAAAACATTTACCACTACTGTTTCCGGTCACTGAGCCAACTTTGTATTCATGATGCCTTTGACCCTTTTATTCCATGGGCCTCAACTTTGCTGACAAGTCTATAGTATCACATTTATCAAAAACCTTTTGGATGTCCATATACATCTACATCACCCTCAAAAAAACTCAGTCAGGTTAGTTAAACATCATCAGTCTTTAACAAATCATCCTTTTTTTAATCCACGTTTCTCCAAGTGACTGTTAATGTTGTCGTGGATTATCATTTTTACAAGCTTTCCTATCACCGAGGTTGCCCGTAGTTGCTGGGTTTATCCTTACACACTTTTTTTGAAAAAGGGTGTAACATTTGCAATTCTCCAGTCCTCTGGATTGCCTATGTAATTTCTACACTTACTTCCCTCTGCATCCTCAGACACATCTGATCCGGTCCTAGTGACTTATCAACTTGGAAGTATAGGCAGCCTTTCTAACGTCTCTTTATCAATTTTTTGCCCATCCAGTATCTCAGACAGCTCCTCTTTCACTATGCTTCTGGCCACATCATCTTCCTTGGTAAAGACAGATGCAAAGTGTTCATTTAGTGCCTGTCTTCTGCCTCTACGCATTTGTCATCTTTTTCTAAGTACGATGGGAACATTTCAGATATGGAGACCCCGTGTGAGCCACAAAGAAGAGAATTTTAAATTAACAGTTGGGATGTGAGAAGCCCCTTGGTGTGGGAGTGGAGCTTATGGAGCCTACCCCACCATGCCCAGTGGAAGGTGACCCAGGAGTTCTGAAGGACTAGTGGATTCAAAGGCCACAGGAAGCAGCTGCAAAACAGCAAAGCAGAGGTCAGTCTGCAACCAGAAGCAGACTCCAGAGCAGGATGGAGAGCAGCTGAAACAGCTTAGTGCACAGTGAAATATTCCCAGCAGGGAAGATTAAGGATAAATTAGGGAGAGGACTTATTGATTCCCCACTTTAGGGAAGAAAAGGAGGTAAGTGAGGCAGATCCATGTTACAATAATCATCCAAGGACTCTGGGTGGAGTAGCTGGATGGGCTAAATAGCCTTTCCTTGTCTCAGACTGTTTTGTCTTTTCATGTAATTACCAGTTATAGGTAATCTCTTCTGAGTCAGTCATGGCTCCATGGGTAGCTCTCTTGCCTCTGAGTCAGAAGGTTATGGTTCAAGTTCCACAATCCAGCTAAAACTCCCTCAGGACAGAGAGATTACTACACTGTCCAAGATGCCAGCCAGAACTTCCAAGGAGTGGCAATCAAAGTTGGAGTGCCACTCTGCTCCTTCTTACTTGCACGGAATGAAGCTACACATTCCTTGCCTGACCTTCCGACTCAGGCCTGGTGAGAAAAGTGCAGCTTAGCGGGTTCCTGAGGCCTTCAGTCTAGGGCAGCAGTGTTGGGGGGTCGGGTGGGAGGGGTTGAAGCTACAACCACTTTTTACATCACTAGCTGTCGTAAAGCTGGTAAGTTTAAAGGTCCAAGACACTGTGAGAAGCCAGGGATGATGTAAGTGGGTAGCATGTTGAGGGGGGTGGGGGTGCAGTTTGTATATTGGAGGAGGTTAGGATGGGTCTGGGGGGTAGGATGGGTCATGGGTGGGGTGGGTAGCCAGAGGGATGGGAGGGTAGTCGGTGGCTTGAGGGGTAGTTAGAGGTGGGGTGGGGATCGGGGATGTCAGTACTATAGTTACCCAGAAGTTAGAAGTAGTTTTAATTCTTCTAACTTTTCCTGGGTAACTATTCTGCTAAGAGAGTCAGAACCACCCAAAGTCTCCAATTTAAATCAGAATATCACATGGTTCCAGGTGCAGGGTAATTGCCCATCGGAAGTTTGAACTTCCCGGGCAAATCCCATGCAGTCCTTGCTTGGAGACTTCAGGGAGGTCCCTCAGTGCATCTTCTCGGGTCCAGGGTACGACCCCCCACCCCACTACCCATCCCATCCTCCCCCCACTACCCATCCCAACCTTCCCCGAACCGGGTCTTGGAAGCTCTGGGCTGCTGTCTTTCAGATGAGGCATTCAACCAAAGCCCTGTCTGGTGGATGTTTCTTTTTTAATTTGTTCACAGGATGTGGGCATCGCTGGCTAGGCCAGCATTTATTTCCCACCCCTAACTGTCCTTCAGGAGGTGGCGGTGAGCGTCTTGAACTACTATAATCCATCTGGTGCAGGTACACGCACTGTGCTGTTAGGGAGTTCCAGGACCTTGATTCAGCGACAATGAAAGAACAGCGATATAGTTGCAAGTCATGATTGTTTATGACTGAGGCAGACTTGCTGGGGTCCTTGTCCTTCTAGGTGGTAAAGGTCGGGTGTTTGGAAGGTGCTGTTGAAGGAGCCTTGGTGAGTTGATGCAGTGCATTTTGTAAGTGGTGCACACTACTGCCACTGGGTGTTGGTGGTTGAAGGAGTGACGGCTTAAGATGGTGGATGAGGCACCAATTAAGCAGGCTGCTTTTTCCTGGATGGTTGAGCTTTTTGATCTCTGTTGGATTTGCACTCATCCAGGCATCACACTCCTAACTTGTGCCTTGTAGATAGTGGACAGGCTTTGGGGAGTCAGGTGGTGAGTTAGTCACCACAGAATGCCTGTCTGTTATCAGATCCCATAGCCTTTGCAGTATCCAGTGCCTTCAGCCATTTCTTGATATCATGTGGAGTGAATTGAATTGGCTGAAGCCTGGCCTCTGTGATGCTGGGGAACTCAGGAGAAGGCCAAGGTGGATCATCCATTCGGCACTTCAGGCTGAAAATGCTTTCAAATGCTTCAGCCTTATCTTCTGCACTGACATTCTGGACTCCCCATTGAGGATGGGACCATTCATGGAACCTTCTCCTCCAGTAGTTGATTGTTTAATTATACCTCACCATTCACAACTGGATGTATCAGGACTGCAGAGTTTTGATCTCATCCCTGGGTTGTGGGATCACTTAGCTCCGTCTATATCAGATAGTTGGAGAGGACGAGGTCAAGTAGGTTTTTCCGCTCTGGTTGGCTCTCTCACCACCTGCCACAAGCCCAGTCTGGCAGATATGTCTTCAGCACTCGGCCAACTCACTTCGTGGTGGTGCCAAACAGCATGATGGACATTGAAGTTCCCAAGAGAGAAACAGAGTTAACATTTAAGGTCGAAGATCTTTCATCAAAAATGGGAAAAGTTAGAGATGTAATAGGGTCTAAGCAAGGGTTGTGTGGGACAAGGACAAAGGAAGGTCTGTGATAGGGTGGAAGACAGGAGAGATTGAATGACAGAAGTGTTAGTCTTCCAGGGCCAAAGGTAATGGTGAAGGGGCAAGAAAAGTAACGAAGAAGCATAAAATGTTCTAGAGCATGTGTGTTGTCTGAAAGCAAAAATAAGAGAAAAAGTGAAACATGCAAAGGAAACAAATTTTTTCCCACTCACAACTTTTCTATAAATTATCCAGATATTTTTGCAGTATCTTTATGTTCTCCTCACAACTTGCTTTCTTAGATATCTTTATATTGTCAGCAAATTTGGCTACAATACACTCGAGCTCTTCATCCACATCATTTGTACAGATTGTAGTCCCCTGCACTGATCCCTGTGGCATGGATATAGATAGATTGAGTGAGTGAGCAAAGATTTGGCAGATGGAGTATAACGTGGGAAAATGTGAAGTTGTTCACTTTGGTAGGAAGAATAAAAGAGCAGAGTATCACTTAAATGGAGAACTCTCAGCCTCAGAAGGCGGTGGAGGTGGGGTCATTGAATATTTTTAAGGCATCAGTAGATAGATTCTTATTAGGCAAGGGAATCAAAGGTTATCAGGGGTAGATGGGAACTTGAAACACAAACAGATCAGCCATGATCTAATTGAATGATGGAGCAGGCTCCAGGGACCAAATTGCCTACTTCTGCTCCTATTTTCTACCTTCGAATGTTCTACTACTTGCAGTTTGTCAATCTGAAAATGACGCATTTATCCCAACTCTGTTTTCTCTTCGTTAACCAATCCTCTATCCATGCTAATATCTTACAAGCAACACCATAAACTCATATCTTCTGCAGTAACCTTTTACGTGGCACCTTATCTTTTGGAAATCCAAATACACAATGGCCTGAATTTCGTGCTCATCAGGCATGTGATTGGTGGGCCTGGAAGCGGCCATGAACATCGGAACAATGTGATTTTACGCTAGCTGGCCAATTAAGGGCCAGCCAGTAAAAAAACGTGCCCAGACATTGGTGCAGTGCACTGCTAGCAGGGACAGGAGTGTAGCGGGCACCGGGTTAAATGATGTCTCAGAGCGGGGGTATAAAACCAGCCCAGGCAGCTTCCTAAAGGCTGCCAGGAGTTGGGGAGGAGCCTTACAGAGCTGTTGATGAGAGACTGAAAAATTTGGCATAAGTGATGGCCTCAGCACCCGGAGGACACGGCAGGCAGGATGCCAAAGCTAGTGGGATCTCTGCCCCACGATTTTCAGATGATTACCTGTGCACTCTAGTGGAGGCAGTGAGTGCCCGACGTGAAATACTCATGCCGCAGGATGGCAAGTGGAGGCCTACCCACCGGACAAAGGAGGTCTCGTTGGAGGTGGCTGCCCAGGTGATCGGGCATGATGTGGTGCACTGCACATGGATCCAGTGCCAGAAATGGTTCAATGATCTTCTCTGTTCCACAACCAGGGTGAGTACCAACTTGGCTTAGAACTGCGTATGGATGTCTTGGAGGGTGGCCGTAAGTCATGGCACTCAGGGGTGTGAGATGCATAGTGCCAAATGGCACATATCCCTATGCCTGCCAAGAGTTGGAAATGTTGCCGCTCACCTTGTGTATATAGAAGGGTGAGGAGTGCCAATCTGACGGCTACCTCAAGCTGGCACTCGGGGGTGGTGGTGGTGGGTCACGAGGCTGGAATGATGTTGCAGGTAGAGGATGGACTAATGAATGCACTTGTTTAGGTTCAGGGGACGAGAAGCCCTAATGTGCTAGAGCGCACATGAATGGGTGGTCGGGTGCCCAACATCCTGATCCTGTCTACCTGGACATGGAATGCGAGTAAGGAGCATGGTACACAGGTCGCAGAGAGGCAGGGGTTTAGGAGGATGATGAGAGACTGTAGGAATGTGCAAGACGGGCAGGGAAGTTAGAATCCAGAGCACCTATTGCATGGACACGCACGCACGGACACACGCACGCACACACGCACCCCTACCTGTTTTGACATGCAACTGTTGTGCTTTGCATAGACACTTAGTGATGATGTTCTTAGCTGACATATTCTGTTTTTCCCTCAGGAGCGTCATGCTCACAATGTGTGACTGACCCCGAGGGCCCCCATTTGACACCTGAAGAGGAACCACCGAGCAACGCATCTGCTTCACAATAAGAGGTTGTGGTGGAAGAATTAATCCAGGCTGGTCTTTTTGGTTCATTTGGTTTATTTTCAAGACAACTCCTCAGTGCTACTGACTTCCAAGTAGCTTCCACCCAAAATGTTCCAGCTGTATCTTTTTATTCTATTTAGATGGGATAATCAATGTCCATCACCTGTTTACCTAGCAATTGTCTTTAGAGAGGTGTCAGCTGTGGCTCAGTTCATAGCACCCTCACCTTTGAATCAGAGGGTTGTGGGTTCATGTCCCACTCCCGGAAACCAAGAACTGTGATTGTACTCGAAAGAGTTGCAATCTGTGACTGTTGATAACTGGAAAGAATTTTTTTTTATATATATATATATATATGTTTTTTTTTCATTGTATTATTATAAAATAAGACACCCCTCTTCCAATACATCTAATAATTTCTTAGAACAGGCACTTCTTTTCGTAAAACAGTCTGATAGTTAGTGACTTGTGCTAACCCATTTTATCTTAGACATCTTTCTTCTCTCTATCATTTCTTTTATGCTGGCTAGGGGAAGAATTTTCGGGTCGGTGAGCGGGGGTGGGGCCCACTCACCAATGTGTAAAATGATGCATGGTGACGTTGGGCGGGCGTCCCAACATCACTTTGCGTCATTTAGATTGTCAGTTTGGCGGGCGCGCACCTGAGTCGGCTGCGCGCCTGCCAAACTGTCAAGGGCCTATTAAGGCCATTAAGAAAGTAATTAAGGTTGTTAAGAATGCTGCCCGTCTAATCTTAAGGTTGGCGGGAGGCAAAGAGTCTAGGCGGCCTTTGCAATTTCCATGGAACCTCATCCACGGGCGTGATGAGGTTTCATGAAGGGTTTATTAATTAAATAAAAACTTTTGAAAAATTAATGGACATGTCCCAGCTCATGTGACAGTTTCACATGAGGGGACATGTCCTTAAATTTTTTTTTTACCTTTCTCCAACGTTTCAGAAGTGAAAGTAATCTGCCTCAGGGACATTTCTGCGCGAAAGAGCGCAGGTCCCGGCTCAGGGAATCCAACCCCCCCCCTCCCTCCTGCCCACACAGGGCGCGCGCTGCGCTCCCAGGTGTGCATCACGCTGGGCGGGCCTTAACTGGCCCACCCACGGAAAAGGGCGGCGCAGCTTTGATCGGGGGTGCCGATCGGGTTTGTGGCCTCCCCCGCACAACCCTTGATGGGGGGCAATTTCTGCCCTAGGTCTATTCTTAGCCTTTTTTCAGTGACGCTTTTCGTGGAATGAATGTTGTCCCAGAGACCGGTTATCAATATAACATTCTATGGGCAAACTTTTCCCACATTGCCCCTTATATAATATTTCTGTCAGTATATTGGATAAGTAAACCCCCATATCTATCGCTTCTACTAATGCCAGTGTTTCAGCAGCTAAGGTGGTTTTCACTACCCTTTTTATTTTCTTGGCCTCCCAAGCCAGCGGGCAATATTTATCATTCCCACCAAGAATATGATAAACCCTGCTGTGCTAGAGTACCCGTACCCATCTGGAAGATTGGCATGTGGAGCATCATTAAAAATGACCAAACTCATATCTTCTGGATCACCCAAAACTGGAAACTTGAGCACACACTTCTCAGAATTTAATTTTTTAAGTGTTTTATTTGCTCTCAGAACTTGCTCATCTGTCGCATGTTTCATCATGGTACTCAGCTCCAACACATTGTAACTAGCGTCAGGCCTAGCCTAAGTGTACAACCAGTTCAACTGCCCAGTCAAACTTCTTAACTGCTCCGTTTCGTCCTTGGTAGCAGGATCCTCTTTTTGTGAGGTTCTACCACAGATTATTGGGATGTGATTAACATTTTCTAGAAAGATTGTTGATTCAGTGTCACTCCTAACTTGCTCTTCTTGATGTCTAAACTTATGTATTTAAAGGTCCCAGAAGCCTGGCTTCCGACCTGGAATTCCTTCTTTATCGTCTCGATTACCCATTGTTCAAATTCTACAGATCGTCCCCACAGGAAATCATCAACATGCATGATAAAGATTCCAGTTAGTTTCTCCTTATGATACCAGTGGAACATCCCGGGGTCTGCCTTTAACTGAATGCAACCTATTTTCAACGGGACAAACCTCACAGAAAAATACCAAACTCTTGATGCATCATTCAACCCATAAACACACTTATTCAAATTCCATAGCTTTCCTTCTACATCCCCAGCTTCTTTGGGTGGTTTCAAAAAAACTTCCCTTTGAAACTTCTCCCCCTGTAAAAATGTAGCCTTTATATCAATCGATTTGCACTCCCAGGAATAGGATGACAAAATAGCTTTAAAAAAAACTTCAAAATCACTTTCCCCGCAGTAGGCGAGTCCACTCTGACACCCTGATCTCCTTGGCTCTCTTCAAAGCCTCGGGTCACTAATCTCGCTCTGGCCTTATATGTGCCATCTGGGAGTACCTTTTCTGTACAGGTCCAACTGTGAGATAAAGCTGGCTGTTCTCTGTCAGGTATTTCAGAATATACCCCAAATTCCTTCCAACTTTCTAACTCTTTCCGTTTGGCTTCCTTTATCAGCTTATTTTCCAATTTATTAGCAGCTACTAGAATCTCTGGCATAAGGACTTTTACACCTATTGAGATTCCTAGCTTTCTCTCTAGTTCTCATTCTTGTTAAGCTACAGCCTCTACTCACATTTGTCTCCCTTTCTAGACTATTACTATATGATCTTTCTGCTTGCACAGGAGAACCCTGTTCGCAAGTCTGTGATCTTTTTCTAGGGCCACGACTCCTTTCTGGTCCACTGTTAGAACTCATATTGCACTTTCTGGGTTTCCACATCTTTACTTCGGTTTGCCAATCGATAGGTCTTGTCTCCTGTCCTGCATCCTGCACATTTAGCCAATGTTTGTATTTACCAGTGGCCTTTCCTGCTCTCTCTAGGATGGTGGCATCCCTCCACACACTGGCCCCTTCTGGCATGTATGTTACCTTTGTTCCTACTTTGGGTAATTGCCCTTTTGGACAAATAGCCTTATCCTGTACCTCAGTGTTACTTTGTTCATAGTCAATCAACCCTGTACCTGCTGTCGTCTGCTCCTCATAAATACCCAGTGTATGTGAAGTACATGGTGCCTCCTCACATTCTATGTCCTGTTCAGAACCTGTAAAGGTATAGTCAGTACCAATTAACTGTGAAGAATGTACCCTAACAGTTTGATTACTGTGTTGCACAATCACTACTTTCCCATCACTCCCTATAAACTTGCCAGGTCCTTTCCACTCTTCCCGGCCTTCCCTTTTATAATATACCATGTCTCCTTGTCTAAACTGCATTCCCGATGAATTTATGCGGCGCCGTAGGGCCTGCCGAATTTTCTCCGAAACCTCAGCTTTAATTAAAGCTTTTCTGCCCACATGCAAAGCGTTCAGATGAGTAGAAAAAGTGGAGCTAATACTAGTCCCTTCGAGAGCAGGGGGAGCATCTGACAACACCGAAGATAACTTCGGATTTCTTCCATACACCAACTGATACGGACTGTACCCTGCAACCATTTGCAGAGAGAGTTCTTGGTGTGTGCACCGCCCATGCTAGTGCCGTTTGCAGTTTACAACCTGGTTGATCAGCTAATATTTTAGGTAACATGTCATCTATTACTGCATGGTTTTTTTCACAAAGACCATGACCAAACAGGCTCTCAGCTGCAGTGTGCATAACTATGATGTTTAAATTTTCACACATATCTCGAAATTCCTCATTGGCGAATTCCCCACAGTTATCTGTGAGGAACTTCGTTGGTGTTCCTACCCATTTCGCCATGACCTTATTGACAATGGTCCTTTTGTCTTTACTATGTATCACAGTAGATAGGCTAAATCTGGTTGCCATATCTATGAAGTGTAGTAAAAAAATACCCCTACCCTTGTCCCAAACTTTCAAGCCCATTGCCACTGCATCGTTAAACTCCCTGGCTAGTGGCAAGCTCACAACAGGTCACGGTGATGTCTTGTGACATTTAAGGTGGATTTCACACTGAGCAGTAACTCGTTCAATAAGATCATCATATCCTTTATCGACCACTCCCGCATCTCGAAGCAGAGTCTTCAGTTTCTGTGGTGCTGAATGTGCAAACTGTCTATGTAATTTCCAAATGATCTTCTTTCTGTCCAACAAATTCTTATTCTCAGCAGTTAACAAAGCTTCATTAACTTTTTGATGAGAAATCTCTGGCTTCCTTAGTGGCAAGCAGTAATGGCCTGACCGAGTAAAATGGAGATCCACATTTTTTCCAAACACGACTGCTCTATCATTCTTCATATCTAGCGTCATCTGAGCTTTTTTCATTGCAAATCGACTCAACAATAGCAGTATCTCGCTAGAAACCACATCAGTACTGATAAACAGATTGATCCCTGCTATCTTACAAGGGAGCACCACCCATTTGGAGGATGTTAATGTATTGCCATCTCCGAACCTGAAGCAGGTAGAGCTTTCATACTCCTTGACCTTCCGCTGGTCTGCCACATAGAGAGATTCCAGATCGCAGTCAAGCCAGTCCATGCTACACACCGTAGAAGTGCAACCACTGTCCAGAACTGCACAGCTGAAGGAATCAACCATCAAGATACTCATCACCGGATTCAAACTCTCAGTGATCAATACAATTCCATCATGGCAGTCACCATCATCATTTTCAGTTTCAGATGAATCCTGGAATCTTCGTCTAATATTTGGTCGACCGTGAAATTCGGTCACCATTGAATCCTCTATCCTTTGTTTTACAGCATCATTGTTCGCATTTGCTAAAAAAGTGGCAGAGAACAACGGTTTCTCCAGAAATTTTTTTAGGGCAGCAGCCATTTGATCTAAGAGACGTTCTGTCCCCTGGAACTGAACCCTTGTTAGTACTAAAAGACTATCGACATGGGAAATGTGAGCACAGTCCAGCAATTTAAATGCCAATACCGATTCTGGAATTTCAAGTTCAAATCGCTGTAGTCTCCTGTACCATTTATCAAAATCCATGGACTGATCATCTGAGTTCCTAAACCTATCAAAGATCATCCAAGCTTCATACACTTCCAATAACTCATCCTTTTTGTAGGACTTATCCAAAAACTGTATCAGACGGTTTAATCCCTCTTCATGATCCAAATCATCTACTTTCCACTCTGAAAATACTTTACTCCTTATCTTACTTTTGGCTGGTAATGATAACACCAAAGCCATACCTTGCTTCTTCTGGGGTATAGCAATAACCCGGGTCCACACTTCAACTTCAGCCTTCCATTGCTGATAAGGTTCAGAGTCAGAAACAATTGGTGGATGGTCAAAGCTTGTGATTTTGCACTGTCCTTCCACCATTCCGTAACTTAAATTGTTAGCAACAGTACACTTCTTATCCCTGAGAGGACTGAGACAGAAAGCTTCATATACAGTGATCAATCAGCAAAGCTTAAAGTTCATCCTCTGCTACCATGTTACTCACAATAAGAGGTTGTGGTCAAAGAATTAATCCAGGCTGGTCTTTTTGGTTCAAGCTGGTTTATTTTCAAGACAACTCCTCAGTGCTACTGACTTCCAAGCAGCTTCCACACAAAGTGTTCCAGCTGTAACTTTTTATTCTATTTAGATGGGATAATCAATGCCCATCACTTGTTTAACTAGCAATTGTCTTTAACAAGGTGACCGCCATATTGACAACATCCACTCTCTGCACAAAGCACCAGCATAGATGCAGGCATGTTGATGGGCTAGAGCACGTCGGTGGGCTAGAGCGCGTCGGTGGGCTAGAGCGCGTCGGTGGGCTAGAGCGCGTCGGTGGGCTAGAGCGCGTCGGTGGGCTAGAGCGCGTCGGTGGGCTAGAGCGCGTCGGTGGGCTAGAGCGCGCCGGTGCGCTAGAGCACGTCGCCTCCATTAGGAGTGCACTGTGGTGAGGGCATATCATAGTCACATGAGGAGCTGCCTAAGGCAGAGAGTGCCCAGTGCACTGGCAATCGGAGGACTGTTGCAGACCAGGACCATGCTGAGTCTCAGGCAGTTGACGAGCCTCTGGAGCCGTCTATCAGCTGGCAGAATGCTGGATGTCCAGTGGGATGCGCGGGAAGATCTGGCAGTGATCCCTGAGCGTCTGCATTCCATGGTATCTGTTATGGAAGAGTCCAGGCAGAGCCTGAGCACTGCATTGACCTTCATTGCCAAGCGCACAGCCACCCACATTGAGAGAGTGGCAAGTCTCATGGGGAGGCAGCTCCAGGAACAGAATCAGGGGTTCCTGGGGCTGCGCTTGGACCTGCAAGCCTTCACACTGGCTGTAACCTTAGGGGTTCAGAAATACCTCATGTTGACGGATGAGCTACCTGTCGTCTCTGTGGGCTCCTCTCACAGCGCTCCGGACGAGGGCAGCAGCTCCTCCGCCCCTCTACCAGTGACCGTGGCATCTTCTGAGGCCGCGACGACTAAGGAGTGCCCAGCCATGTAGCTGGTTGCACCCTCCCAGACAGAGCCTGCGCAGGCCTCACTGGCCAGAGGACAACCGCCAAGGTCATCAGGGCTGACAGGACAGCAGAGTCAGCAATCTGCCTCCAATGCTGCTGCCAGCGAGGTGGGTGTGTAGGGGGGGCACCAAGACACAACACTTGTAAGCGAAATTTTAAGGCATTATTTCATCAGCGCTATGTATTGTTTTTGTGTGACTTTGGAAACCATACTTTGTTTTGTTCCTTGTTTGCAACTACGGTAAAGATATAAAACAAGATTTTGCTTCAATGCCCTGAGTGTCCCTCATGTTTTCCATCGGTGCAGGTCTCACCAGGTCCTTATGACGGACGGCAGGGGCAGCAAACTTTGTCACATAGGCTGTGAGGTGGCATTGGCTTCTCAGAAATGTGTGTGACGGAGGCGGAGCCCTTGCGCTGAGATGGAAGCCAAGCCTTGGCTGCCGAGCTGAATGAGTGTTGAATCAAGGCCTTCCTCCTGTCCCTGCCTCCCTGAAGGTTCATCAAGTCTGCCTCCATTTCCTCACCCTGTACCAGCCCAGGCTCCTCATCAGATCCATCTGTAGAGTCTTCCTCTGAGGCGTGTGGAGCTGCCTCAGTATCCTCATCCTCAAGTGGGTCCCCCTCGCCAGTGCCAGATTGTGCAGAGCGCAGCAGACAATGACAATAAGTGTCAGTCACTCTGGAGGGTATTGTGGGGAATCGCCGAAATGGTCCAGGCAGCAGAACTCATCTTCAGTAGCCCGGTTGTCCTTTCAACCACCGCCCTTGTGGAGGCATGACTCCGATTGTACCTTTCTTCTGCCCCAGTCCTAGGGTGCCAGAGTGGCATCATGAGCCACCTTTTCAATGGATACCCTTTGTCACCCAGCAGCCATCCATCCAGCCGAGCTGGAGAGATGAACAGCCTTGGCGCCTGGGAGTGTCGCAGGATGTATGCATCATGGGAGCTGCCAGGGTACCTTGCACAGACTTACAGAACCTGGGTCTTGTGGCCACACAATATCTGCACGTTCATGGAGTGGAAACCCCTTATATTCACAAAGGCACCTGGCTCACCTACTTGCGCCTTGATGGTCACATGAGTGCAGTCGATGGCACCCTGGATGCAGGGGAACCCAGAAATGGCTGCGAAGCCTCTGGCTTGTTCAGCCTGGCTGGCTTGGTCCATCCGGTAATGTCTGAACAGAGTGTCAATTATGAGCATGACACACCTGTGGACAGCTGATTGGGACACTCCACACAGATCCCCCACTCTAACCCCTGGAAAGACCTGGATGCATAAAAATTGAAGGCTGCTGTGACCTTCAGAGCTTCTGACATTGGTTGGCCACCCACACAGTTGGTGGTGACCTCCAGCCCAATCTTCTGGCATAATGATGTTACAGTGTCCCTAGAGAGGTGGAGCCTCCTGCGGCATGTTGAGATGGCTGGATCGTTGCCTGGCAGCAGGATAGTGACATCTTCTCTGGTCCCGTCCACCTTGCTGTCCCTGCTGGCCCAGCACCCACTGCGCTTCTCCTCCAACAGGTCTCTCCCTGCGACACCGCCTGCGGACACCTGACCTCCTCTCCTTTCTGCCTTCCTTCCTCCTCAAATGAGGTGCCGTCGGTGGAGTACACAATCCCCATCTACTGAGATGCAGATGGCACTGCCCCATGTACTGAAGGCTGCACTGGGCAGAAATGCTCCAACAGAGATGACAAAACGAGAGTCCTCAGAACAAGGCTAACAAAGCAAATGCTTCAGAAGAAACCAGAGGAAAAGATTTGAAATCTCAGCAATAAAGCCACAGCAATCTCTCACCTGAACTCCTGACAATTGGCTGCCAGCCAATGTTCCTGTCCCCTTTTATCCTGCTCTTGGATGAGAAAAGCGAAAAAACAGGATGGCCATCTGCCTGTATTGGCCGTGCACTGACTGAAAAATCGCACGGGCAGCATAAATTTCCAGTCAATTGCCCTTTTTAATTGCCTTAAGTGGCTGATTAGTTGTCGACAGGCACGTTGCCGACTCCCACGAGCGCCTGGCAACCACAGGATCGCACACGTGCGTGATGACATCGGGACGTGTGCCTGACATCATCATTCTTCCAGGTCGGCTGGGCACCTGAAACTAACGTGAAATTCTGGCCTACATCTACTGGTTCCTTTTCAACTATCCTGCTGGTTATATCCTTAAAGGACTGTATTAAATTTGTCAAACATGATTTCCCTTTCATAAAACCATGTTGATGCTGCTGGATTGTATTATGATTTCCTAAATGTTTTACTACTCCTTCCTCAGTTATGGATTCCAGTATTTTCATAATGTTAGGCTAACTGGCCTATAGTTTCCTGCTTTCTGTCTCTTTCCTTTTTTGAATAGGAGTATTGTATTTGTGGTTTTATAATCCACTGGGGCCTTTTCAGAATGTAGGAAATTTTGGAAGATTGCAACCAGTGCATCCACTATATCTGCAGCCACTTCTTTTTAAGACCCTAGGATGCAGGCCATCAGTTCCAGGGACTTGTCAGCCTTTAGTCCCATTATTTTCCTAGCGGTATTTTTTATCTTGTTCTCTAAGTTCCTCTCTCTCTCTCTCTCTCTTACTCCCTTGATTTTTCTCCTATTATAACTGGGATGCTTTTTGTGTCTTCCACCCCGAAGACAGATGGAAAATACTTGTCCAAAGCCATTTTCTTATTTTCTATTATCAACTCCCAGTCTCATCCCTTAAGGGAACAATGCTCACTTGAGCTATTTTTTTCCTCTTTATATTCTTGTAGAATCTCTTACCGTCAGTTTTTATATTTCTTGCTAGTTTATACTCATATTTTAATTTTTTCTCCCTCTTTATTTTTTTTAGTCATCCTTTGCTGCTTTTTAAAATTTTCCAGATTTTCTAGCCTATCACTAATCTTCACAGCATTGTACACCTTTACTTTTAAGTTGATACCACCCTCAACTTCCTTTGTTAGTCACGGTTGGAACATCCTTCTCATAATGGTCTTTCTTTCCCAATGGAATGTATTTTTGTTGAGAGTTATGAAATATCTCCTTAAATATCTGCCACTGCTTCTCTACCGTCTTACATTTTAACCTATTTTCCCAGTCCACAATAGTCAATTCTGTCTTCATATCTTTGTAATTGCTTTTATTTAAGTTCAAGACACTAGTTTCAGACTCAAGTTTCTCACCCTCAAATTGAATGTCAAACTCTATCATGTTAGCTAGAAATGTAAAAATGGATAGCATGAGTTTCTACAGGTATTTAAAAAGCAAAGGAGTAGGTAAAGTGAATGTTGGTCCTCTAGAGAGTGATAGTGGGGAGTTATTAGTAGATAATAAGGAAGTGGCGGATGAAATGATCAAATTTCTTTTTTCTGTGTTCACCATAGAGAATACAAAAAACATTCCAGTAATAGCTGTAAATCAGGAGGTGAAGGGGAGAGAGGAACTTGGTGAAATCACGATCACTAGGAAAGCGGTACTGAGAAACTGATGGAGCTGCAGGCTAACAAGTCTCCAGGTTTCGATGGACTACATCCTAGGGTCTTAAAAGAGGTAGCTAATGAGGTAGTAGATGCGCTAGTGTAAATTTTCCAAAATTTGCTAAATTCTGGAAAGGTTCTATCAGACTTGAAAGTAGCAAATATAACTCCTCTATCCAAGAAGGGAGGGAGGCAGAAAACAAGAAACTATAGGCCATTTAGCTTGATGTGTGTCCTGGGGAAGTTATTAGAATTGATCACTAAGGAAGTTATAGCTGGGCACTTAGAAAAACTCAAGGTAATTGGGAAGATTCAGCATGGTTTTGTGAAAGGAAAATCATGTTTAACCAATTTATTGAAGTTTTTTGAAGGAGTAACATGCTCTGTGGATAAAGGTAGACATACTGTACTTGGATTTCCAGAAGGCATTTGATAAGGTGCCATAGCAAAGGTTATTGAAGAAAATAAAAGCTCATGGTGTAGGGGGTAACATATTAGCTTGGATAGAAGATTGGGTGGCTGGCTAGCTGGCTGGCAGAAAGCCACGAGTATACATGAATGGGTCTTTTTCTTATTGGTGGGATGTGACAAGTGGAGTCCCGCAGGTGTCTGCGCTGGGGCCTCAACATTTTACAATTTACATCAATGACTTAGATGAGAGGAGCGATGGCATGATAGCTAAATTTGCAGATGACACAAAGGTAGGTAGGAAAGTATGTTGTGAAGAGGACATAAGGAATTTGCAGATGGATATAGATAAGTTGAGTGAGTGGGCAAAGAGCTGGCAAATGGAGTGTAATTTGGGAAAGTGTGAAGTTGTTCACTTTGGCAGGAAGAATAAAAAAGTAGAGTATTACTTAAATGGAGAATGACTGCAGAATTCCGAGGTGCAGAGGTTTCTAGGTGTTCTAGAATCGCAAGAAGTTAGTATACAGGTACTACAAGTAATTAAGAAGACTAATGGAATGCTATCCTTTATTATGAGAGGAATTGAACATAAAAGTAAGGATGTTATCCCTCAGTTATACAGGGCATTGGTGAGACCGCATCTCAAATGCTCTATGCAGTTTTGGTCTCCTTATTTAAGGAAGGATGTTAATGCATTGGACATGGTTCAGAGGAGGTTTATTAGATTGATACCTGGAATGAGCAGGTTGTCTTATGAGGAAAGATTGGACAGACTGGGCTTGTTTGCACTGGAGTTTAGAAGAGTGAGGGGTGATTTGATTAAGTATATAAGATCCTGAACAGTCTTGACAAGGTGGACATGGAAAGGATGTTTCTTCTTGTGGGTGAGTCCAGAACTAGGGGGCACTGTTTTAAAATTAAGGGTCACCCTTTTAGGACAGAGATGTGGAGAATTTTTTTCCTCTCAGACAGTTGTGCAACTTTGGAACTCTCTGTCCAGAAGGCAGTAGAGGCAGGTCATTGCATGTTTTTAAGGTGAAGGTGGATAGAATTTTGTTAGGCAAAGGAATAATAAAAGGTTATCAAGGGTAGATGGGAATGTGGAATTTGAAACACAAGCAGATCGGCCATGATCTTATTGAATGGTGGAACAGGCTCGAGGGGCCAAATTGCCTACTTCTGCTGTCATGTTCTTATGATCACTCTTGCCTAGTGGATATTTTACTATGAGATAATTAATTAATCCTGACTAATTACATATTACCAGGTCTAAAATAGCTGGTTCCCTGTTGGGTTCCAGAAGGTATTATTCTAAGAAATTGCCCTGAACACATTCTATGAATTCATCCTCACAGCTATCTTTGCCAATTTGAGTTGTCTAATCTATATGAAGATTAAAATTATCCTTGATTATTGCAATACCTTTCTTATAAGCCCCCATTATTTCTTGATTTATACTCTCTCCTACAGTATAGCTATTGTTAGAGGACCTATAAACTACACCCAAAAGTGACTTCATTCCCTTGCTAGTTCTTATCTCCACCCATTCTGATTCTAACTCTTGGTTCTCTGAGCCAAGACCATTTCTCACTTTTGTGCTGATCTCACCCTTAATTAATAGAGTTACCCACCTCTTTTTCCTTTCTTTCTATATTTTCAGAATGTCAAGTATCCTTAAATATTCTGTTCCTAGCTTTGGCAGCTTTGGTCACCTTGAACCTATGGGTAGGATTTTCCCGTTAGCGAGTGGGGGGGCGGAGCCCGCTCGCCGATGCATAAAATGACGTGTGGTGATGTCGGGGGGAACTCCCGATGTCATCCCACCCCATTTAAATTTTCAGGTAGGCAGGGGCGCAGCAAAATCAGCTGCGCGCCCGCCGACCTGTCAATGGCCAATTGAGGCCATTGACAGAGTCATTAAAGTAATTAGTGGACCTGCCCGTTCAACCTTAAGGTTGGCGGGCAGGCCAGGAGCCCTGACGGGCTTCAGAAAAAGCATGAAGCCTCATCCATGGGTGGGATGAGGTTTCATGTAGGTTTTAAAAAAATTAATTAAAGTTTTTAAAAAGTTATAGACATGTCCCAACTCATGTGACAGTGTCACATGAGGGGACATGTCAGGGATTTTTCTTTCTATTTTTAATATTTTTTATTGTAGAACCGATCTCCCTGAGGCAGCACTTAGCCTCACATGCTCACACACTTAGCCTCACATGCTCACACACTTAGCTCACACGTGCACGAAAGAGCACACTCCCGGGTTTAGGGATTTGCCCCCACCTGCACAGGGAGCGCACAGCGCTTCTGTGTGGATGTCACACTGGACGGGCCTTAATTGGTCCGCCCACGTAAAATGGTGGCCGATCAGAGGTGCGCCCACACTTCAGCTTCCCCCCCGATGGGGGGAAAATCCTGCCCTATGTCTCTAATGGCTATCATATCATATCCACTCATTTCAAGATATGCTATCAATTCACTCATCTGGTTTCAAATGCTGTGTGCATTCACATAAACAGCCTTTAATTCTGTATTTTCACCATTTTTCCCAATGCTGACCCGAAAATGCTGGTGACCTCTTATGTTTCTATGTTCTGTCCTTTCCTGTCATTTGCCGTATCGCAACCCTGCAATGTTGCTTTTCGTTTCTTGTTAACCTTCTAAATCGCCTGTCATGTTAGAGCGCACTCACACTCACACACACACACACACACACACTACAACTCCAGTTATAGAATTCTCCAGGACACTGGTCCCAGGGAGTTCAAGTGAAGGCCGTCCCAATGATACAGCTCTCTCTTCTCCAGCATCGGTGTCAGTGCTTCATGAATCGAAACCTATTTCTCCCACACCAATCTTTGAGCCATGCATTCAACTCTCTGATTTTATTTAAATCATGCTACTTTGCTCATGACTCAGGTAGTAATCCAGAGGTTACAATGATCCACCTTTGTGGTTCTCCTTTTTAATTTAGCCCCTAGCTGCTATGCTCCCTCAGCAGAACCTCTTTTCCTAGTCCTACCTATGTCATTGGACCACAACAACTAGATCCTTCCCCTCCAACTCCAAGTTTCTCTCTAGCCCTGAGGAGGTGTCCTTAACCCTGGCACTGGGAGGCGATGCAGCCTTTGAGACACACACACTAGGCTGCAGAGAACAGTATCTAACATTCTAACTATACTGTCTGTTACTACTACTATGTTCCTTTTTGCTGCCCCCACTTGAATGGTTACCTACATCATGGTGCCATGGTCAGTTTGCTCATCAGCCCTGCAGTCCCTCTCTCATTCTCACAAGCTGCAAGAACTTCAAAGCTGTTGGACAAGTGCAAGGGCTGCAGCTCCTTCAGTGCTACCTTCTGGACCCACATACCCATTTCACTCATAGTCACACCCTCCTGTCCCTGAACTAAATTTGAAATACCTAGCCTAAGGCTGCCTCCTAGAACCAAGTGTCCAGTTAACTTTCCCTCATCCTGATGCATCAGAGTATCTGAAGCTCAGCCTCCAGCTCAACAACTCTAAGCTGAAGTTCGTCAAGCTGTGGATACTTACTGCAGATGTGGTTGCTGTGGATCACACTGGAGTCCATTAGCCCCCATATGCTACATTTACAACACATCGCTTACCCCTGCCATCTCCATTTCAATTGATTAGGGTTTCAAGCTAAGAAATGTCACTCACCGATTATTCGTAGTTACAACAAGTAGTTTAACTAGTTAAGATCTAAATTTAATACAGTACTAATATTTCCCTGGTACTTGCTTAAGCTACTGCCCCAGTTTAGAGGAAAAAAGAAACCTTAAAACTCACCTGCCTGCTCACCTAGTTAATGCCTCTGGACTTCAGCTGTCAGGTCTCACTGTCTCTTTCCTCTCTCGGATCACTCCTTGTTCTGCAAAAGACCAGAGCAGCGCCTCCTCCCTTCCTGCACTCAATTCCCTCACTTACCAAACATCCTGAGTTAGGTAAGTATTCCGTCTAGCAGTACTCCTTTGAGGTGGACTTTGTGTTATTGTTACTTGACTAGTCTGAGGGATAGTTCTCCCAATTTTGTCACAAGATGCCTAGGTGTTACTGTGGAGAACTTTGCAGGGGTGACTGGGCTAGGTGTGCTTTTGTTGTATTTGATGCCTTGAACAATGCCTTGTGGCCCATCCAGTTTTATTCTTAATAGGCTTTTTTACAGCAGTTTCATAAAACTGAGTGGCTTGCTGGGCCACTTCAGAGGGCAGTTAAGAGTCAATCACATTGCTGGGGGTCTGGAGTCACACATAGTCCAAACGAGCTAAGGCCAGCAAATCTCCTTTCCAAAAGGACATTAGTGAATCAGGTGGGCTTTTAAGACAGCCTGGTCATTTCATGGTCACCATTACTCAGACTAATCTTTTATTCCAGATGTATTTAATGAAATAAAACCAATAACCGGAAGTAAATGTTCCCACACCACTATTCAAAAAAGAGCAAGGGTGTTCTGCCTAATATTTATCCCTCAGTCCACATCAGGTCTCTAAATCTGATTATCTGGTCATTATCACTTTGCTGATGTGGGAGCTTGCTGTGCAAAAAATTGGCTGCTCCATTTTCTACACTAAAACAGTGACTCAATCCAATCGTGCTTCATTGGCCGTTGAAGCCATTTGGAATGTCCAGAGAATGTGACAGGCGCTAGAGTAATGCAAATTATTTCTACCTCTTTGCACAGTCTGGCGTGAGATGCGAGATCAGTCCATCTTACTCCACTGCCTGTCATCACCACCCAGGGCATTTAGCCATTAGGTGGCAGTGCCCTGTATGACATGAGTGATCTATGAGGATATGTAAACATCTCCGCTCTGGGTGATATCTGCCGCTTTAATCCAGCGCCTCCCAAAATGGACCATTTTTTCTCCCTCAGTCTGAATACAAGTGGGAGGCGGTGGGTGGGGAGTTTGCAGTGATTGACAGGAGCAAGCAGCCAAACAGAGTGAGGATGAAGGGCACGGTAGCTGCAGGGAGCCACTGAGGGCGAAGGAGGTGGGAGTTTGGTATCTGGAGATCGCTGAAAGCGCAGAGGGCGCGGATCATTCAGTGAGACAGGAGGAGGGAAAGCAGCGAGGGGCATCAGGATCACTGAGCATGGCATCCAAATGTCCGAAATGCGACAAAACCGTCTACTTCGGTAAGAAAGATTAATTTGCTTCCCAATTGCAAGGACTCTTTATATTGAAGAATGCAGAGTGGTCTCTGGTGATGTAGGGTCTTGGGGATGATAGGCTCCCAGTAGCGTTCACATTTGCTTCTTTGAATGCAGTTTTAGTGAGAGAGACGTTTATCAATCGATCATTTCAGAAAGAATCCTTTTAATACTGACTATTATTCAGATAGAAGGACGCAGTCACTGAGCGATGCGCTGGGAAACAGGCTGGGTTCAATATTAAAATACCATGGGCGGTAATATGCGCCTTGATTCCCATTTAATTGAAAGAGATGCTTTAAAAAATCTAAACCTGCAAGTGTTTTTGCTACTGTCTTTTGTGGCTGTTGGCCTGTGTGTGTGTGTATTGGGGATGGCTGATATCCTCAAGTGTTACTTCACGTAAATGTACACAATCGCCTTTGTAATTGAAGTTTGTAACTGCTTTCTTGAATGGTGTGAGGGAGCAGCTGAAACAGACACCTGGTTCTTTTCACCTGGATGGGGGAAAAAAAAGCCATTCATTAAATTGCCGGCGTAGGGGTGGGATGGGTCTTATCCCGACAATAGAACCTCCTCTGGAGAGTGACCCTCCAAAGGCACAGCGGTGGAGGATGATCAGCACTATCAGTGGCTGGGAGCAGGGCGAGGTTGTGATTGTTTGCAAGCTTTAATAAGATGGTTTATATTTACTGAGGGACATCAGCAGCCAGTGTTACCAGTCTGGGAAACTCCCAATGAAAGCAATGCGTGTTCCCCCAGCCTGTTCTTGCTCCTAATGTAATTATGAGATTTGATGGGAATTCAATCCTCTTGATGAAATAATGGGAGAGTGCCCCAATTTTTCTCTGTAATTAACGACCCACTGATGAAATTGTGGTGTGCAAACATGCGATTTCCGATTGTTAAGCACGGATTTTTCATAATTACGATGATAATTGCTTAGAATCTTATGGCACAGGAAGAGTCCATTCGGCCCATTGTACACGTGTCGACTGTTTGAAGGAGCTATCCAATTAGTCCCACTCCCATCCTCTTGCGCCATTGCCCTGTAACTGTTACTTCCCTTTTCACCATTTATCCAATTCTGTTTTGAATTTATTTTTCAATCCGTTTCCACCGCCCTTTCAGACAGTGCATTCCAGGTCACAACAATCATGTGTTTTAAAAAAATGCTAACTTCCCGTTAGCTAATGGAGGAATTTATCTGAGATTCTTTGTGGTAGATTTGCCCCCATACCACCACTCCTGCAAACCATGTACATAAACACATTCCTGGGCAGGTGGGTTTCATCTGTCTCAGAAATTAACCATTTTTCAGAAAATTGAACAATTATAGTATAGATTCTGATTTAAGTCTACAACCTTATTTTCTGCTAAGGTTCGGGGATGGGTGATTGCTGCACCTAACAGGGCCTCTTAGTTTCTTAAGAATATATATGGGCAGGGCGGGGGGGGGGGGGGTTGTATTGGACATGAATATTTGGTTTGAGCTACAGCCCAGGACGGTGAGTTGAATTTAATATGAGTATAACTTGCATGTAATTGGCAAAAAAAAAAGGATTCAGTAAGAATCTTTTTTGGTGCGAGGAGTTGTTGCGATCTGTAATGTGCTGCCCAGAAGCAGATTCAATAGTAACTTTCAAAAGGAGAATGGGATAACTATTTGAAAAAGAAAAAAAAAATTGCAGGAAAAACTGAACGCAGCCTGCCTTCCTTCCACACTCCCCAGAAGCATTGGCCCTCACTTTTCCCTGACACGACAGTCCCTCGGGCTGGATTGCAAACTCCAGCCATTCTGACTTTGCCATTAATCAAGTGGATTGAGAAATGTGGGAAGGAACAAAGCATTGACAGCAATTACCTGCATGGTGACACCTAAAATAAATTTGTATGCAATTTTGTACACTCTGCAGAACTTCCTATCAGCACTGATATATGCTGCTAACTAGGGAGTCTGTTCTGAGGCTGCCTCAGCAATCTTATTTCATCTGTGCCTTAATAGCAACTGTCATTCACCTAAAGGTAGATTTTCTGTTTATGAATATACTTTTTGCACCATGTACATATGCAGAACCTGTGTGTGTGTGAACATACTGTGCTATTTGAACATACACAATACCATCATCAATCAGCATTGACAATGTGATGCTGGAGGTTGTTGATTGTTTCACATATCCAGGCTCCAAAATCACCAGCAATCTGTCACTTGATGCTGAACTCAACACTCGCATTGCAAAAGCTTCAGCTGTTATGTCTAAGCTGATTTAAGAGCATGTGGAACAACAGCAACCTGACTGAGAACACCAAACTGTGAATCTGCCAAGCCTATGCCCTCAGTACACTCCTGTACCATTGTGAGACCTGGACAACATTTGCTAGGCAGGAGAAAAGGCTGAACAGTTTCCACCTTCGTTGTCTCAGACATATCCTCGGCATCTCTTGATAGGACAAAGGCACCAACTTGGAGGGCCTGGAGCATGCTAATTCCATCAGTATACAGTCATTATTAAACCAATACCATCTGCATTGGCTTGGCACCATGTTCATTGGATGGATGATGGCTGTATACACAAAGGGCTTGCATATGGATAATGGGCCACTGGGTCACAAACTCCTGGGTGTCCATACCTTCACTACCTGGGCCCCTGCAAGTGAGATATAGAGTTATACAGCACAGAAACTGGCCCTTCGTGGGCCTGAATTTCACACTTGGCATGTGCGCCAAGTTGTTGGGAGTGGAAGTGGATTTGGAATCTGTTTCCGGTCGCGGTTGTGTTGCAAATGCGATTTCACGCTGGATGGTCAGCTAAGGTCCGCCCAGCATGAAACGCATCTTCTCAATGGTTGGGAAGGGCCGGGCGGGAGCCTGTCAGGTGCCGGGTCCAATGGTGACCCAGCGGGCGCTTTAAAACTGGCAGAGGCAGCTCTCTGAAGGCTGCCAGGGGAGAATCTGTATGTCCAGGAAACCATTTCATTCGAACAATGGCCTCACCAGCAACTGGAGACGTCAGGCAGGAGGGCAAGTTGGGTGGCCCCCAGTTTCTCGGATGAGTGCCTCATGGTCCTTGTGGAGCAGGTCAGTATCAGGCAGGACACTCTGGTACCCAGGGGTGGCAGTAGGAGGCCACCGCACTTGACCAAAAAAGCCTGGGAGGAGGTGGCAGCCAAGGTCAGCAGCCATGACGTTGTGCGGTGCACATGGGCGCAGTGCAGCAAAAGGTTCAACAATCTGCTGCACCCAGCAAGGGTGAGTACCAAGTTGGCATGGATCAGTGTGGAGAAGTGTTAAGGGCTGGCTGTCTCCCATGGAGCTCCGAGGTGTTAAAGTCTGAGTGCCGACTGTCACTGACACCAGTGCCGGCCAAGGGGGTGACCCCTGGCTGCTTGGCCTGAGTGCCTTGTGGGTCAAAGGCCACTACACGGATGTGTCCTGCAAGGTGTCCCGGGGGGTAGTTTGCCAGGCTGCAATGGTGCTGCAGATAGAGAATGGACAAATCAATGCCCCTCTGTCATTCCAGGAGAAGAGAAGCCATAACACCAATGAAAGAACTAAGACAGACGAGAGCCCATAAAACCTCTTCATTCTGATGAGGTACGTCATGGATGTCTTGGAGCTGGAGAACCACCATCCACCTCGTTCAGCTGGTTGTGGAGTGGCAGGGGTCCCTGACAAAGGTAAGAGTGCAGTGCACAGAGGTGAGAGTATCGGATTGTGCATACATTCTTGTGTAGTCTCATCATTAATGGGAGCCTCAAACCTGGAGCCCCCATTAATCATTGAAAGACGATAGCATCATGATGCAGATCTCCATTGTCTCACCAGGGCACTTGGCATGCACAGTGACAGTGTGGTGACTTAAACTAATGACATGTCATTGTTCTCTTCTAGAATCGCCAGCTTGCCCACGAATACATGACCCTGAGGAGCCACCCTTGACGCCAGAGGACCACTGAGCTTTAGATGCACCTGCATCATATGCCCTCCCTGCACCAAGCACCAGCTCAGATACCAGCACCTCAGTGGGCATTAGATTGTTGACTAGAATGTCAGTGCATAGCGGTGAGGGCACTTCACACTCGCTTGAGGAGCAGGCGGAGGCAGAGAATGGCCAGGACTTTGGCAGCTGGAGGACTGATGGAGATCAGGATGATGCTGATTCAAAGGCAGATGGTGAACCTTAAATTAGTCCATTAGGTGGCAGATGCTGGATGTCCAGCAGGATGTGCAGGAGGATCTGGTGGAGATTCGTGAGGGTCTGTGTGCCTTGGTCTCTGTTGTGGAGGATTCCATGCAGAGCATGAGCCTGCGTTGACCCTCATCGCCGAGCGCACTGCCTCCTCCATTGAGAGAGCAGTGACTCTCATGGAGAGGCAACTCCAGGGACAGAATGAGGGGTTCCTGAGGTTGCGCTCGGACCTGTAAGCCCTCACATAGGCAATAACCTCAGGCGGTTAGTGTCAGTGTGGGAAATGGATGAGGCACCCAGTACCCCAGCTAGGTACCTGTCCATCAGTGGCGAGCAGGAAGGTCCAAAGCGACCTCACGTTGGCACACGAGCTGCTTGTCACCTCTGTGGGCTCCTCTCAGGGTGTCCTGGATGACGTCAGAAGCTCCTCCGCCCCTCTGCCAGTGACTGTGGCATCTGATGAGGCTGTGATGACTGGGGAGAGGCCAGCCATGGCACTGGCCGCGCCCTCCCAGGCAGGGCCAACACAGGCTCCACTGACCAGAGGACGACTGCCAAGGTCATCAAGGTCAACAGGACAGCAGAGTCAACAGGCTGCCTCCAACACTGGTGCCAGCGAGGGGGTGGGGCAATAAGATGCAGCACTTGCAAATGTAAGTTTAAGGCATCGTGAGCACAAGAGAGACTGTTCACAGGTGATCTTCTGTCCTGCCATGTTTTATTTATAATGTTCACTGATGTGACCACTGATACCGTGTATTGTTATGTTCATTTGATGTGAGTGCCAACATGATATATATTTTTTGCTTTTGTCTTAATGACCTGAGTGCGCTTGACTTGTTTTAGGATGTGAGTGACTCAACTTTATTGCACAGGCAATGAATGGACTTGGGTTCAAATGAAAGGGTCATTTCAAACATCTGGGATGGAGGCAGCAGCTGTGGCATGAGATGGAAGCAGATCTTTGGCAGCCTTGCTGAAAGAGCATTGGATCAAGATGCCCCTGGTGTCCCTACCTCCCTGAAGGATCCAGAGGTCTGCCTTTACATCCTCGCCGTGCTCCTCACCCGGCTCCTCTTCTGAATCACCACCGGATTCGTCACCTGTGGCCTGTGGAGCTGCCTCATGATCCTTCTCCTCCTGTGGGTCCCCTCTTGTCAGAGCCAGATTGTGGAGAGCACAGTATGCAACCACTATCAGTGACAGCTGCTCTTGAGGGTATTGTAGTGCTCACTCTGAACAGTCCAGGCATTGGAAGCACATATTCAGAAGATCTATGGTCCTCCCTATCACCACCCTTGTGGAGGCATGACTCCTATTATAATGCTGCTCTGCCTCTGTTCTTGGGTGGCATCATAAGCCACCTTTTCAACGGATCGCCCTTGACACCCAGTAGGCATCTATCCAGTCAAGCCGGAGCACTGAAGAGCCTCAGCACCTGGGAGTGTCTGAGGATGTAAGGGTCATGGGAGCTGCCAGGGTACCTTGCACAGACTTGCAGAATCTGCATCTTGTGGTCACACACTATTGGGACGTTCATCAAGTGGAATCCCTTCCTGTTGACGAAGGGACCCGCATGACCTGCTGGCGCCTCGATGGCCACATGTGTCCAGTCGATGGCACCCTGGACGCGGAGGAAACCCAGCAATCACTGCAAACCTTCTGGCTCGCTCAGTCTGGCTGGCCTCATCTGTACGGAAATGAATAACTGTCATTACCCGACTGAACAGAGCATCAATCACCAGCTTGGTGTAACTCTGGACAGCTGATTGGGACACTCCACAAAGATCCCCCACTGACCCGTAGAAAGTATCGGAGATATAGAAGTTGAGAACCACCGTGACCTTCAGAGCCAATGGCATGGGGTGTCCACCCACACAGTTGGAGGTGATCTCAGGCCCAAACATCTGACAAATGGAGATGACGGTCTCCCTGGAGAGACAGAGCCTCCTTCAGCATTGCACCTTGGACATGTGTAGTTGCATCGCTGCCTGTAAACCCTGGCAGCAGGATAGTGGATTCTTCTGTGGCCCCTTCCTCCTTGGACTTCCTGTTGGCCTTGTGCCTGCGTCTCTCCTCTCACAGGTTGCACCCCTGGAATCTTCATAAGGACACCTGGCTTCCTCTCCCTTCTGCCCCTCTCTTCCTCCTCAGAGGAGGTACCACCAGTGGAGAGCACAATCCCCATTACCAGAGTAACAGAAAGCTGTCTGATGCCTGGGAGGGTCCACACAGTCAAAATCCTCTGGTGTCGCCACAGCCCCGGTGAGACCTGAAACGAAGCTTAGAAATGCTAAGACCAAAGCTCAGAACAGAGATCAAGCTGTCAAGTTCAAATAAGCAACCAGCAGCAAACTATCTCCTAAACTCCTCACTACTCTCAATGGCAATGCTGCAGACCCTTTTTATCCTGCCCTTGGATAAGGTTTTGTTAAAAGTGGGCTGCCCACCTGCCCATTTTGCCTGTGTGATGAGTGCAAAATTGCACAGGGGATCAGTTGCCTTTTTAATGGCCTTAAGTGGCCTTTTAATTGTTGGTGGGCACGGCTCCGACACCCACGCGCCAACCTGAAGATTGCATGCATGTGGGATGGTGTCGGGACGCTCGCCCGACATCATCTTTTACTATTTCACGTCCGTTCGGGTCAGGTGCATGCCCGCCCACAAGACGTAAAATTCTGGCCATGAAAATGGCAGACATTGACACTGACAACTGGGGGCAGTTGCCAACAGCCGTGACCTCTGGAGACTGACAGGCTGGTGGGAAATTGGAAGAGGCTAGGTGAAACAGAAAGCTCTTCTGGCTAAGAAAAGGGTCCAGAGAAAACAAAGGCCAGGAAATCCTCCAACTTCTCTGTCCACTGTCTTCTCTGCAGCAAATGTGGAGAGATTGCCATACCAGAGTGGAGCTCCTGAGCCACAGCAGGCAAGATTTAACACTGAGTTGACCATCAAAGCGCAAACCATTGTCTCATGATATGGAAGGCTGCCAATGCAATATACAAAATATGTTTGTATATGTAGATATATTAAAAACCTTGTGTATAACATGCATTTACTCTGCTTGTGACATTTTCCTTTGTCACACTATTGTTCCCAAATTGGGTAGCTCCTGACTCCATAGGCGAGCTGGCCTGTTAAAAGCAATCCTTAGTTAATTGTCAAAACAGGCTTGATTGGCTGCTCCTATTGCCTGCTCTTCACTTTTTTTTTTGCTGTTGCCTAGTTTACAAAATGCAAACGACCCAAAGGATGAAAACATTGCTCAATAAACATGCACTTACTAATACCGATCCCTGCTGGGATGGGATAAATCAGCAAGATAGCAAATTTTGCAGTGTCACAGTGTCTAATATGCTGAGCATTATTTATTTTTACAAAATGCGATTTGCCTCTGAATAATGATGCTCTTGGGGAACCATGAAGTGAGTTCAAAATCCAGCAGTATTTAAAGAGCTGCAGCAAATCATAAGTGCAGAAGTAGTAAAGAAAGAAAAATTGACTCCTGCAGACTGGAGGAAGCAATGGGGCAACTTGAGAATGTAGACATTTCAAATTGTCAGCAAAACTCTGCCTCTTGCCAGTCCACACAGCATTATTTGAGTGTTCAAATCTGCAATAAATTTGGGTGGCTCAGTTTGTTTTTTTGTAATTTTCAGATCCAGTATCTGAGTAATTTGAAACATGATGTGGTGAGTGTAGTCTTTTGGGAGGAACAAGTGACTTTGGACCTATGGTTCCACCACTGGAGTTTTTCTCACCTCATGTTTGGATCTGTTGTGGACTCATTGATAGAGTTTGATTACAATGATAAACCAACAACTTCAGTGTAACTAGAGGGGCTTTCCTTTATCCAGTAATTCCTATACTGCTAGGAAGCTGATTCTGTGGGCAGGCACTCACCCACATTGTGGACATTATGGCCAGTCTCCGCCCAGTGATGGAATTTGGACATTTGGCTAGTAAGACCAAGGGAAATGGCAGATTTGTTTGCTTTCTTTTTTCCAAGGTATCAGCTCTGGTTCAGTTAGTAGCACTCTCACCACCTGAGGCAGAAGGTTGGGGGTTCAAGCCCTACTCCACTGACTGGAGTGCAAAGTCACAGAGATGGGGATTTGCTGAGTATTCGATCCTCTTTGACCTCTATTTGTGCATCCTTTCAAGAGCAATAATGTTCACTGTTTTCCTTTGGGTTCAAAGGGTATGAGGAGACACAAAGGCTTTTTGCTGGGGGCGGGTATCATGAGGAGTAAGTCAATTCAGAGAGCTTTTTTGGGATATGCCAGCATTTGCAGGATTTCCCCAGGAGTGTGTCAGGATCTCCAGAAGCTCCTTGGTGTGTTTGAATGTATATAGGGGATCCTGAGGACTGTGTGTAAATTTACTGGGATGCTCCAGGAGTGTGGGATTGTTTTTTGGAGGTTTAAGGAGTTTTGAATATTTACTGGGAGTCCCCCTACAAGGAATAGATGGAAGCCCATTAATTTAACAGTGTAACCAGAGATTTTTATCTTCCTGAACATTGCTTACACTTGCCACTTCAGTCAGTAGGAAGGTGCAGCCTTACCATTGAAACACAGCTGGAGTCATTTTGTCCAACGCAATGAAATGCTGCATCACTTAACATCGGACTGTGAGAGGAAACACATTCTTTCAACTTTTTAAAAATCTGTAATACTGATTGTCAAAAATTTTTACAGCTTAGGGCATAATCACACTAAGAGTAACTTTTTAAAAACTCCAACGACTGCTTGAAGCTTCACTGTTGTAGAATCTCAGCACTTTCTATAAAGTAAGCCAGCCTTGTGACTAGTCTATAAAATCAAATCCCAGTAATTTGTTCCAGTAGTAAATCACAGGAAGTAATAATGGATAAAACAGGACTTTGGATACTGCCTTAGGGGAGAGGCACCTGAATGAAGGAGGCTGTGAATGTCCGTTAAACTGCTGCCCACAACTACTCTACTACAGATATATCAATGTAAACCCTTTATTTGCTCATGGGTGAGTCAGTTTTTAAAAAAAATCTTATTGATCTTCTTATCTCAGTAGTTGCACTCCGCTCCGGAATCAGAAAGTGATGGGTTCAAGTCCCACTCCAGAGACTGGAGCACAAAATCCAGACAGACGCTGCAGTACAGTACTGAGGGAGTGCTGCACTGTCATGGCTGCTGTCTTTTGGACGAGATGTTCAACTAAGGCACCATCTGCTCTCTTGGGCAGATGCAAAAGATTATGCGCACTATTGGTAGAAGAACAATAGGTTATCCCTAGTATCCTGGCCAATGTTTATCCCTCAACTAATATCACTAAAAGAGATTCCCTGGTTATTATTCCATTGCTGTTTGCGGGATCTTGCTGTGTGGAAATTGGCTGCCGAGTTTCCTACATTATAACAGTGACTACACTTCAAAAGTACTTCATTGGTTGTAAAGCGCTTTGGGATGTCCTAAGATCAAGGAAGTCGCGATATAAAAGCAGGTCTTTAGGCAACTCGCAGGGCTAAGGCAATCGAGCAGGGGAATGGGACTGACTGGATTTCTCTATAGAGCTTGGATACAATGGACCAAATGGCCTCCTGTGCAGTAATGACTTTGATTTTCTTTGGCTTGCTGGATAGAAAGAGACAGATGTGAATATATGGGAAGTATGAACAGTAGATTGCAGTGAATGAATAAAAAGTTATAGATCTCAACTTAACGTGGGGTTTGAGGGGTGTCTGGTTGGGGGTGGGGGATCAGGTGGGGAGAGTGAATCAGTACTATAGTTACCCAGGAGTTAGTGGTTTTCATTGTTCTAACTTTTCCTGGATAACTATTACTGTAAGACAGTCAGAACCATCTGAAGTTTGTGATTTATATCGCACTTTTGGATGGTTCCAATTGCAGGGCAATTGCCCAACCGAAGTTTGAAGTTCTGGGCAATTGTCTTGCGATCCTTCCCTGGGGACTTCTGGGAGCGGTTCCTCAGTGCATGTTTGGGGTATCCCCCAGTTATGACGCCCTGGAACCCGGAAGTTACTGGTCTATAGCTGGATAGTAAACCAAACTGCTGTCCCAAGCACCAAGCCCAGTTTCACCCCCTTTCAGAACATGATAGGGTAGAGGCTGTAGATGGCTACTGACCAAGCAAAGAGAACTTGCATTTATACTGAATCTTTCATGCCCTTATCGGTACGTCCCAAATGCTTTACCAACAATGGAGTGTTTTTGAAGTTTTGTATTGTAATGTAGGAAACAGGCTATGAAGGACTGAGTGGTTTGTGAATACCATTGGAAGCTCTGGATTTTTAGTTCATCCTGTCATCTGGTATACTTATAACTAGATAGATGATTCCAACCTCAGAGGAATGCTAAACAGAGTTGGGATGGAGCTGATGGGTTGTACTGAGTTGTCATGACAACAGAATATCAAATTAATAATAATAGTTCAATTTGCAGGAGACACAATGAAGGGTTATTTTAGGACTGAGAGTGAAAACTGCGGGGCTCTTGGGAAAGTTACATTTATGATATTGCTATTAGCAGTTAGTGCACTGCAAGGATTTTCATAATGCAACAGCTGAGCTAAGACCAAACTGACTCCTGTCCAAATATTTTTAAATGACTGCCCTATAGTTAAACAAAATCACTGGTTCAAAGCAGAGTCATGTAACAGTGGAAGGTGAGTGGAAATGTTTGGGTTTGGCAGTCTATTATTCATTGTGAGGAATGGTTTATTTTAGGAGTAATTCTGCCAATGTTCTCCATGCAATAAAATATTAAAAGTTTTTGATTAAATGGTGTTAGCTAAAGAGGATGGAAGTTGATTGAACAACACCGGGGGTCCTGTGAGGAACAAGCTAGACAGAGTGACAGGGAGGAATACAAGGGGTTTTTTATCACGCACCTGTCATATGGTCTTCTTGTGACTAGAGCTGGCATGCTTTTAATTTTTCCGGTGGGAATCTCTGCTTCCATATCAATTTCCAACAGGGAAACTATAAACAAGACAGCATTGTGCCAGAACACGGATGACCTTCTAATATCCCGTGGCTAGGGTGTCGGGCGTTTATAACGTTAATAAAACAGAGACTTCACTGCTTCTCCCGTCTGTCCTGATGGTTTTGGCATTGTAGTTTCTGAAGATGAAATTTTCTTCCTCTTTTCCTGAGGTATGTTTCATTTCCCAGAAGGGAAAAAAACAGTTTGCACCATTACTCTTATTTCCCAGTTTTTACTGTTTTTTCCTTCTGGTTGGCATTTTAATATAGCCCACAGGCAGTGCTGGAAATACACAGCAGGAAGTCAGCTTCTCAGGACAGGGGAGTGGGTGGGGAAAGGAGTTGGGTTAACAATCTAGGCATCGCCCTTTGACAGACTCACTGGGTTGATATTAATCTTTCTGTAATCAGCTGGTCCCAAGGCTACCAGGCTGCAGCCTCCTGCTACTGGTTTTCCCAGCAGCCAGTCGGTTAATCTGGCCAGTAGCCCAGTGAGAAATGAAATTTAAAAAATGATGGAGATCTTAGCGTTAATGCCAGGAGGACCTCTGTGCCCCTTGGATTTCTAGATTGCCCCTGCCCTTCACTGCCGCTAAAATAATTAGGGCCTTATGGATCCACAAAACAACAACACTTTATTTAATGTGGTAAAGCATTCCAAGGCGCTTCACAGGAGCGTTTCATCAAACAAAATTTGACATTGAGCCACATAAGGAGATATTAGGGCAGGTGACTAAAAGCTTGGTCAAAAAAATGGGTTTTAATGAGTGAAAGGAGTGGAGAGGTGGAGGGAGTGAATTCCAGAGTTTAGGACCCAGACAGCTGAAACCTAAAATTGGGGATTTTCAGGGCGCTAGAATTCGAGGGAAGAGACATTGATATTTCTCTTTTGAACCTGACTGAATTGCATGATTTGTCCATTCGGTGTTGTACATTCCTCCCCTGCCATTTCCACAATTTATTCTTAAGAACTTAACAAAAACATGAAATCCTACTTCAGCTGATGTTATTGGGTGATTACATGGGGTAACAGAGTTATCATACACCCTGGGTCTGTCAGAACCTGCAGAGAGGAATACAGTTAACGTTTCGAGTCCGTATGACTCTTCATCTGATGAAGAGCCATACGGACTCAAAACGTTAACTGTATTCCTCTCTGCAGATGCTGTCAGACCTGCTGAGTTTTTCCAGCTATTTTTATTTTTGTTCCAGATTTCCAGCATCCGTAGTATTTTGCTTTTATCTTACACACTTTTGACTTGTCCATGATTCTTGCCAAAATGGTTTGCCAAAGCTGGCTCTGTATGAAGCCAGCAAAAGCAGACTGATTGGGAGTAAATAGATTCATTAAAGCTGTAATACAATGAAGGAGTTCAAATGATGCCACAAACCATGAGAGCTTTGCTGTAATTCTTTGCTAGTCATCTGCACCATGGGATTGGATTACCATCTACAAACCTCTGGAGACAGTAAAAATTTTATATCTGGATTTGTTTGCTTCTGGGTTGATTGAAGTTGTTACATGTGATATTGTCAACAAATAATTACAAGTGACATAGAATGCCACAGGGTATTGGACTGGGCTGGGACTGCACAGTGTATTGGACTATTCTAGTTCTCTTTATAGCAAAGATGTTAAGGTGAAATTTAAGAAAGATGTTCAAGATCGTAAATGGATTTGATAGAGTTGATCAAGAAAAACATTGATCTCCTGGGAGATCCCCACCTACATCTCAGATCATGGAGCATCATTGGACTGTAGCACGTTTCAATGGATTTCCTCTCACCTGGTTTTCTGTTTCTCTGGCGTTGCTTGGTTCTCCTATTGACAGCAAGAGAGTTACCTCAATAATACCCTCCGTATCCATTAGATATTTTTTGAATGCTGGGTGCACACTGCACGTTGAAGCAAAGTTTGCACTGTGCAAAAAGCAAACCATCAAGATAGGAAACAATTCTCAAACAGTGGCAGGACTGCCAGCATCAAAGACCTAACTCGATAAAGAACCTGTAGCAATCGAGATTTGTGGATCTCCTGAGACTGCACCCTGTGATTAAAGGATTAGTGGGCTGGGTGGGCAGGGCTGAGGGATGGCTGGTTATTTCTGGCATCATAATTACACAATTTAACCATTCAGGGCAGAATGAGCCCATCAGAGCCGCTGCTGAGTTTTGAACTTGTTCCTTTATTATAGTTAACTTGTAACATACAATAAACTCCTAAGCATGGAAATTTCTATATCTTCATTCATCTCCAGCATTTGGGGATCAGGAAATAAAACAAACATAAAAACTAAAAGCACCAGAGCCAGATTCCTGTTTGTAAGTCAGTACAGATCGCTGAATAAAGAATAGTTTGTGGAAAAGAGCAGATATGATTACAAGTAGATTGAAACAAGATGGTGCAAGGACCCTGCTCCACCCAAGCAGATAGGAAAAGCAGAGCCAATAATAAATTACAGAACTTTCAAGACGTCAGCATGAAGCTGATGACACTTTGGCGTTGCAATTTCATGTTCAGACTTTTGGATGCATGCTGCTGTCAGTTGGTAAAGATAAGATAGAAAATGTGGCTGACAGCAGAGCGAGTGGTCGGAGGCATCGAAAGCCTGTTTACCCTATGACCCTGCCTTTCCACAGGACCACTGCCAAACCCCCACTGCTCCTCACCCCCACTTCTCTCCTCCCAACCTCCAGGGGGTCAGGGATTGAGAGAGAGGGAGAAACCTGGGGTGGGGGGCTAGTTAGGGATTAAGGATCAGACTTGGGGAGAGGGAGTGATTAAGCTTGGGAGATTGGTATACAAGCAGGGCTGAGATTGGGAGACTGGGGAAAAGGGTGGGTGGGAGACTGGGGAATGCAGTGGGTGTTGCAGAGCTGGGAATAGTCAGTAAAGGGGAAGTTGGAGCAACACTGAGTGAGCAGCCAGTAAAGGGATGGGTGAAGCCTGGGGAGCTTATTGTGGGTAAACAGGGATAGATTGTTTCCACTGGCAGGCGAATGGGGATGAAGAGGCTGGGCGTCAGGGATTTGACTGGGAGAACAGAACAATTCTGACTGAGGTTCCCAGTTAAGAGTTATCACCTGGAACTGGATTCCAGGGAGTTAGAGAGATTGAGACTGTGAAATGGCACTGACTGGGTAGCTGGACCACACCTGGTGCAGCGCAGGAGAAACTGGCTTAATTACAACAACCAGAGGTCTCAACTGTAGGACCTGGATATGTACAACAATCCAACAGATTTGTGGTTATTGACACCAGTGTGTTATTTTCAGAGCTTTTCTATTAAATTAAATTCAGATTCTCCAACTGCCATGGCAGGATTTAAACTCACCTTCTTTGGATTATTGGTCTAGTAACATAACCACTCCACCATATGAATAAGGGGATTGTTAATGATTACGATGCTCAGTGTTACACTTTGTAACACTGAGCATCATAATCATTGATCAACCAGAGACAGAACACACACTGTGAAACTCCAGCAGCAGTTTGTCTTGTGTTGCTAAAAGTTTCGCATTTTTGTCCATTCATTTTTTCCCCCAAATAAAAATGGTACAAATGTATATATAGATGGAACATAACCACTCCACCATATGAATAAGGGGATTGTTAATGATTACGATGCTCAGTGTGACAAAGTGTAACACTGAGCATCATAATCATTAACAATCCCCTTATTCATATGGTGGAGTGGTTATGTTCCATCTACATATACATTTGTACCATTTTTATTTGGGGGAAAAAATGAATGGACAAAAATGCGAAACTTTTAGCAACACAAGACAAACTGCTGCTGGAGTTTCACAGTGTGTGTTCTGTCTCTGGTTGATCTGTCCAGTCAGCATTCTCTCGCACCAGATGCCTGGTGCATTAAACTGAGCTGTTCCCGTGTAAAAGGACACTACATTCAACAGTGTTGCTGATAGTTTGTAAGCATTGCCCAAGGTCTGATTCACTTGAACCCCTAGATTTGTTCCGGTTCTCCTGTACCTCCCCCATTCCCCAGCACTGTAACTGGGCAGATGCCACAGATCAGAATGGGTACCCTGGCGCCAGAGAGGATTAAGTTGCCGCCAGTTGTGCCCAGGAGCTGCCTGGTGTTTGGAAGAAATTCTCAACTGTGGGAATGCAGCCTATGTAAGGAGCATGGACAACTGCAGTTAAGAGCAGACTGTATGTCTGGGAGGAGACTGTAACAGCCCAGGAAGATGGGTGGGGCATGCAGCTGTGGTCTGGAACATGACGTGTGTGTGTGTATGGCTAAAAATTCTACAGGTGCTGGCTCTTGCTTGGGAAAGTGGAATTAAAAGCTGATAGAATTACATAGAATGTACAGCAAGAAACAGGCAATTGCACAATCTGGTCCATGCTGGTGTTTATGTCCCATTCAAGCCTCCTACTTCTTCAAATCCTATCTTTCTGTTCCTTTCTTCCTCATGTAATTATTTGGTTGCTCCTTAAATACAGCTGTGCTATTCACCTCAATTACTCCTTGTGCTAGCGAGTTCCACATTCTTGCCTCTCTCTGGATAAAGAAACTTCTTCTGAATTCCCTACTGAATTTGTTGGTGACTATCTTAAGTTTATCGCCCCCTAAGTTTGGACACCCCCACAAGTAAAAACTTATCCTCCTATCGATCCCTTCATCATTTTAAAGACCTCTATCAGGTCACAGACACACATTGCTAATGTTATTTCCCCTCGAGGTCGATCTGTCTGCAAGCATCATTAACAATTAAAGTGACAGGTTCATGCACTTTGCTAATTTGGAATTCATGCCCTGTTGCAGAGTTCCTTTATCTCTGAGATATGTTGACAGATCTTGGAAGATATCAAGATTTTACACTCAGTGGTGCCTGATTGAGGTCCAAATTCCTAACGTTACACCGCAGAATCTTGACATGTCAGTTGGGCCATTAGCTTTGCCAGTTTGTCAACAAGTTCTTGTTTTTTGTTGAAACAAGCCAGCCTGCACCATTGCCTCTGGTTCTTCTGTTTCCTCTCCTGAAAGAAATCCATTGTTGACCCGATGCACTCAGATCTCACCTTAACAGCTCACTGGCCTCTGTCACGTCTCCACTGGGAAATCTGCCTGTCTACTGCATTCATTTTCTATGTTTCTAGAGTAGTTGAGGCCAAAACATTGTATGTTTTCAAGAAGGAGTTAGCTATAGCTCTTGGGGTGAAAGGGATCAAAGGATACGGGGAGAAAGCGGGAGCAGGCTATTGAGCTGGATGATCAGCCATGATCATAATGAATGGCAGAGCAAGCTCGAAAGGCCGAATGGCCTACACCTGCTCCTATTTTCTATGTTTCTAAAGTACAGGCTACTTGCCTCACCACCAGCAGCAGCCCAAAGGTTATGTGTGGGCAGGGTAGGGGGGAATTAGTACTTATTTTATAACCCATCATAAGTCTCTGACTCAGCCAATCACTGCTACATTAATCTCTAAACTCTGCCACAGTGCAGCTCAGTGGGTGGCACTCTCTCCTCTTGAGTCAGGAGGTTGTGGGTTCAAGTAAACTGCCAGGCTTTTGCCTACAATTTAGGGTGACATTTCTGTGCCGTATTGAATGAGCGCTGCACTGTCGGAGGTGTTGTCTTTCAAATGAGATGCAGGAGCTCATCTGTCTTCTCGAGTGGAGGTAAAAGATCCTATGGCACAATTTGAAGAAGAACAGGTGAGTTCTCCCTGGTATTGTAGCCAATATTTATCCCTCAATCAACATCTCGAAAAATTGATTATCACGTTGCTGCTTTTGGGGCCTTTAAATTGGCTGAAACATTTTCCCCATCACAACAGTGACTACACTTCAAAAATACAACTGATTGGCTGTAAAGCACTTTGGGATATCCTGAGGGTTGTGAAAGGCGCTACAAAAATGCAAGTCTGTTTTTCTATCCCAAATATCTATGCAGAATAAAGACAGGAACAGGGAGTTTTGCCTGCATCTGTGTTCATGTGTGCGTAGGAGGGTGACAGCTGCCTTAAGCCAGTTGTTCTGTGTAGCCTAGAGAACAAAAGGCCACATTATTCATTTATTTAAAGTGGGTTTCAAGTTGAAAGGGCTGGGTGATGCACAGTTTTTTTTAAATCTCACCACTGCTTCAGAATTGTTGAGGCCTGTGAAAGGTCCAAAGACCCAACCAGTTCAGAGAGCTCTTCGGATTCAGACTTCCAGTCATCGTACTGGTCACCCGTAGCAACGATGCTCCATAAGGCCCGTACTTGGATTAGGCTGAGGGAGTGCCCCTTTCTTTCATGCTGTAACCTGATGGTTCAAATGTCATACACGCTTATCGCTCCTTTGAGGAAAAATAGTCTGGAGCACCGGATTTCCCTTGGCTATTTCCTTCCATTATTTCCAATAGTTTTACTGCCTTTCCATCATTACACTGTTCATCTGCTGCTATTTTAGGAGATGAGTGACTACATCCTGGCACGATATTTTAGTTTTTAAATAAACATTGATTTTTAAGAACCTTGAACTGTTAATAGCAGGTGTGGTCTGTTGATAACTGAGCTTTCCCCAACCTTGTCACTGCGCGTTCCTGTTTAAAAGAATGAAAGGAGGAACTTGCATTTATAGGAACATTGGATTAGGAGGAGACCGTTCAGACTCTTGAGCCTGTCTGCCATTCAATTAGATCATTGCTGATCTGTATCTTAACTCAATCCACCCGCCTTGGTTCCATAATCATTAATATCCTTCGCTAACAAAAATCTATCAATCACAGTTTTGAAATTTTCAATTGACTCTCCTCAAGCCGCACCACCCGAGCCTCAACAACTTTACAGAGGAAAGCATCCCAGATTTCCATTCCCCTTTGTGACATCTGCCCTGAACAGCCTTGCTCTAATTTTAAGGAGATTTCCCCCACCAGAAAAAGTAGTTACTCTTTGTCCAGCCTATCAAACCATTTAATCACCTTAAGCACCACAATTAGATCGCCTCTTAATCTTCTATACACATGGGAATTCAAGCCTCTATGCAACCTGCTCTCATAATTTAACCCTTTTAGCCACTGTTTCATTTTGGTGAATCATTTGTGTTGCACCCCTCCAAGGTCAATATATCCTTTCTGAGTTATGGTGCCGAGAACTGAATCCAGATAGGGTCTAACCAGAGCTTGGTGCAGCTGTAAACATAACTTCCATCCCTTTGGATTCCAGGCTTCCTGAGATAAAGGCCAATATTCCATTAGCCTTTTTAATTATTTTTTGTACCTGTACTTTCACTTGGACCTCTAAATCTCTCTATTTATTCCTTGTTTCACCCCATTTAGAAAATACTCTGATCTATTTTTTTTGGGTCTGAATTGAATGACCTCCCATTGTCATATATTGAACTCCATCTACCACAATTTTTTGCCCACTCTCTTAATCTGTCAATGTCCCTTTGCAATTTTTCTGTTCCCAGCTACAATATTTACTGTACCACCTAACTTAGTGCCACGAGTAAACTTCAATATATGGCTTGCTATCACTTCATCTAAATCATTAGTGGAAAAACATCCCCAGTTCAGATCCTTGGGGTACGCCACTAGTCCCAACCTACCAATTTGAGCATATACCCATTATCCCCACTCTCTGTCTCTTACCCCCTAACAAATTCCTTTTATATAAGCTAATTGAATGCATTCTGTAAGTCCATAATAATAGCATCCATAAATGTCCTCTCATCTACCACATTAGTTAGCTCCTCAAAAAATTCAATCAATTTCATTTAGATTTGAGTTGCCATTTACAAATCCATGCTGGCTCTTTATGATCAGCTTATAGTTCCCAAGTGTTTAGTCACTCTGTCCTTATAATATTCTAGGAAATTCACCACAGCACATGTTGGGTTAATAGACTAACAGCTTCAACAACACTGCAGAAGCTTGACACCATCCAAGACAAAGCAGCCTGCTTGATCGGCACCGTATCCGCCACCTTAAAGATTCAATTCTTCCACTACCAGTGCAGAATGGCAGCAGTGTAGACTATGTACAAGATACACAACTCAGCAAACCTCCTTCAATAGCACCTTCCAAACCTGTGACCTCTACACCTAGAAGGACAAGGGCAGCAAATGCATGGGAACACCTCCACCTGCAAGTTCCCCTCCAAGCCATGCACCACCCTGAAACAAAAGATGGATCAAGGAGATGTAAGCAGAAATAGCAGATTAATTACCAATAGCTGTTGCTTGAATAAATGTGGGCATAAATTATGATCCAAAATTGTTGAATTCAATGTTTGAGTCTGGGAAGCTGTAATGTGTCTAATCAAAAAATGAGGTGCTGTTCCTTAAACTGGTTTTGAGCTTCATTGGAACACTACAAGCGGCTGAGGTCAGAGTGAGAGTGAATACGGAAGCTGGTGGGTGAAAGGTGAGGACAAGGGGAACCCTATCATGTGTCTGGGAGGGAGGAGAAGAGTGAGAGCCAAAGTGGGTGCAATGGAACCAACATGGTTGATGACACTGTCAACTATTGTGGAAAAGAATCATTGGTTGACAGAAAAGGAAGACATATCAGAAACACTAGTATGGAAGGTTGCATTGTCCAAACAAATGCTACAGAGATGTGGAAGCTAGGAGAATGGAATAAAGTCCTTATAAGAAGTGGATGTATGAAAGTTTAGTGGAGGTAGCTGTTGGAGTTAGTGGGTTTCTAGGCTATTGATAAATATTCACTATCTCCTGAAATGGAGACAAAGAAACCCAGGAAGGGAAGAGTCAGAGATGGACCATGTGACAGTGGGAGGAGGGTGGAAATTGGAAGCAAAGTTGAGGAAATCTTTCAGTTCAGGGTGAGAGCTGGAAGCGACACTGATGCACTTATTGATGTACTGGAAGAAGAGGTGAGGGAGAGGATCTGAGTAGGACTGGAACAAGGAATGTTCCACATATCCTATAAAAAGGCAGGTTTAACTAGGGACCCATCCAGGTACCCAAAGCAATACCTTTTACTTGGAGGAAGTGAATAAAATTGAAGGAGACGTTGAACAATGTGAGAAGCAGAGGAGGGTAGTGGTGGATAAGGACTGGTTGTGCCTCTATTCAAGGAAGAAATGCAGTGCTCTTAGATCGTCTCGGTGGAGGATGGAGGTATAGCGAGATTGGGCATCCGTAGTGAAGGGGAGATGGTTAGGGCTAGGAAACTGGAAACTATTAAAGTTACAGAGAACATCAGAAGAATCACAGATGTAGTTGGGAAAAGACTGGACTCTGAGAGAAAAAAATAAAGTCGATCGGAAGAAACCAGTTTAGTTGGGCAGGAGCAGGCTGAAATGATGGGTCTACTAAGGTAGCCCTGTTTGTGGATCTTGGGAAGGAGACAGAAGAGGGCTGTTGGGGATTGGAGGACTTTATCTCACTTACTGCACTTATATAGTACCTTTCACAACTTTGGGATGTTCCAAAGTGCTTTACTGCCAATGAAGTACTTTTGCATGTTGTAATGTGGGAAATGTGACAGCCAATTAGTGCATAGCAAGTTCACACAAGCAGAAATGTGATAATGACTAATATATTTTTGTGATGTTGGTTGAGGAATTGGCCAGGACACTGGGGGTAACTCCCCAGCTCTTCCAAATAGTGCTATGGGATCCTTTATATCTTCCTGAGGGAGCTGATGGAGCTTTGGTTTAATGTTTTGTCTGTCTTTCTGCATAGCAAGTTCACACAAGCACTGTGGGAAGCCTGTCCCAGCATTGTAAGCAGATTCTGTCAGATGTGGTGGGATTGCAATTCCGCTGGGATCAATTAACTAGGAGCTGGGGAATGAAAGGTGCTTCCTCTGTGATAGAGCTGTGTGAGTCTCAGAACTATGGTTGAGAACAATGATTGCCAGGGCCTTGTTTGTGCAATTCTTCGGCCTTATAACATTTCTTGAAAGGGATGATTGAGTGAGGAATATTTGTTATTAATACTTGAGCTAATCTGCTGATACCAGGCAGCCTAATTTAGATCTTTCTAAAGGGGCCAGCCTAATCAGTTGTATATACACTCAGAGCCCTTCATAACAATCATTCTTGACTATTGATGAGTCTGGTTACAGAAGGACACTGCAAGCTGGAATGTGATGTTAATCCTGGTTTGGATGAACTAGGAATGCTGTTCAGGATACTGGGAGAATTTCTCTGCCCATCTTGCTCTGGAAAGACAAAACAAAAACAGAATTACCTGGAAAAACTCAGCAGGTCTGGCAGCATCGGCGGAGAAGAAAAGAGTTGACGTTTCGAGTCCTCATGACCCTTCAACAGAACTGAGTAATATTAGGAGAGGGGTGAAATATAAGCTGGTTTAAGGTGGGGGGGGGGGGTGGGGGGAGAGAAGTTGGGGGGCGGGGGGTGTGGTTGTAGGGACAAGCAAGCAGTGATAGGAGCAGATAATCAAAAGATGTCACAGACAAAGGGACAAAGAGGTGTTGAAGGTGATGATATTATCTAAACGAATGTGCTAATTAAGAATGGATGGCAGGACACTCAAGGTACAGCTCTAGTGGGGGTGGGGTGGAGAGACTGACAGGGCATTAAAGGTATAGATTTAAAAATAATGGAAATAGGTGGGAAAAGAAAAATCTATATAAATTATTGGAAAAAACAAAAAGGGAGGGGGAAGAAACAGAAAGGGGGTGGGGATGGAGGAGGGAGTTCAAGATCTAAAGTTGTTGAATTCAATATTCAGTCCGGAAGGCTGTAAAGTGCCTAGTCGGAAGATGAGGTGCTGTTCCTCCAGTTTGCGTTGGGCTTCACTGGAACAATGCAGCAAGCCAAGGACAGACATGTGGGCAAGAGAGCAGGGTGGAGTGTTAAAATGGCAAGCGACAGGGAGGTTTGGGTCTTTCTTGCGGACAGACTGCAGGTGTTCTGCAAAGCGGTTGCCCAGTTTGCGTTTGGTCTCTCCAATGTAGAGGAGACCGCATTGGGAGCAACGAATGCAGTAGACTAAGTTAGGGGAAATGCAAGTGAAATGCTGCTTCACTTGAAAGGAGTGTTTGGGCCCTTGGGCGATGAGGAGAGAGGAAGTGAAGGGGCAGGTGTTGCATCTTCTGCGTGGGCATGGGGAGGTGCCATAGGTGGGGGTTGAGGAGTAGGGGGTGATGGAGGAGTGGACCAGGGTGTCCCGGAGGGAACGATACCTACGGAATTAATTAAAATTAATGTTGCTTCCAATCTCCACCCCTCCATCATTTTCACATGGTCCATCTCTGACACTTCCGTTCCCTTCCCTTCCTTGACCTCTCTGTCTCAATTTCTGGTGATAACTGTCCACCAATATCCATTACAAGCCTACCGACTCCCACAGCTACCTCGACTACAGCTCCTCACACCCAGCTTCCTGTAAGGACTCCATCCCATTCTCTCAGTTCCTTCGCCTCTGTCGCATCTGTTCTGATGATGCTACCTTCAAAAACAGTTCCTCTGACATGTCCTCCTTCTTCCTTAACCGAGGTTTTCCACCCACGGTCGTTGACAGGGCCCTCAACCGTGTCCGGCCCATCTCCCGCGCATCCACCCTCACGCCTTCTCCTCCCTCCCAGAAACATGATAGGGTCCCCCTTGTCCTCACTTATCACCCCACCAGCCTCCGCATTCAAAGGATCATCCTCCGCCATTTCCGCCAACTCCAGCATGATGCCACCACCAAACACATCTTCCCTTCACCCCCCCTGGCAGCATTCCATAGGGATCGTTCCCTCCGGGACACCCTGGCCAACTCCTCCATCACCCCCTACTCCTCAACCCCCACCTATGGCACCTCCCCATGCCCACGCAGAAGATGCAACACCTGCCCCTTCACTTCCTCTCTCCTCACCGTCCAAGGGCCCAAACACTCCTTTCAAGTGAAGCAGCATTTCACTTGCATTTCCCCTAACTTAGTCTACTGCATTCGTTGCTCCCAATGCGGTCTCCTCTACAAACGTAAACTGGGCGACCGCTTTGCAGAACACCTGCGGTCTGTCTGCAAGAAAGACCCAAACCTCCCTGTCGCTTGCCATTTTAACACTCCACCCTGCTCTCTTGCCCACATGTCTGTCCTTGGCTTGCTGCATTGTTCCAGTGAAGCCCAACGCAAACTGGAGGAACAGCACCTCATCTTCCGACTAGGCACTTTACAGCCTTCCGGACTGAATATTGAATTCAACAACTTTAGATCTTGAACTCCCTCCTCCATCCCCACCCCCTTTCTGTTTCTTCCCCCTCCCTTTTTGTTTTTTCCATTAATTTATATAGATTTTTCTTTTCCCACCTATTTCCATTATTTTTAAATCTATACCTTTAATGCCCTGTCAGTCTCTCCACCCCATCCCCACTAGAGCTGTACCTTGAGTGTCCTGCCATCCAATCTTAATTAGCACATTTGTTTAGATAACATCACCACCTTCAACACCCCTTTGTTCCTTTGTCTGTGACATTTTTTGACTATCTGCTCCTATCACTGTTTGCTTGTCCCTACAACCACCCACCCCCCCAACTTCTCTCCCCCCACCACCCCCCACCTTTAAACCAACTTATATTTCACCCCTCTCCTAATATTACTCAGTTCTGTTGAAGGGTCATGAGGACTCGAAACGTCAACTCTTTTTCTTCTCCGCCGATGCTGCCAGACCTGCTGAGTTTTTCCAGGTAATTCTGTTTTTGTTTTGGATTTCCAGCATCCGCAGTAGTTTTTTGTTTTTATTTTTTGCTCTGGAAAGAGATCTTTGCCCAGGTGGGAATCCAGTACATGCAGCAACATTAGGGAAAAAAAGTCTTGCATGTATATGGCACCTTTCACAACTTCAGGACGTCTCAAAGCTCTTTACAGCCAATGAAGTACTTTTGAAGTGCTATCACTGTTGTAATGTAGGAAATACAGCAACCAATTAGTGCACAGCAAACTCCCATTAACAGCAATGTGAAAATGACCAGATAATCTGGTTTACGTGTTGATCGAGGGAGAAATATTAGCCAGGGAGAACTCCCCTGCTCTACTTTGAAATAATGCTTTGGGGTATTTTGTGCACTTTTTTTTAAAAGAAAAGGTATATCCTGACAACTTCTGCACCATCAAAGCTTAGCAATGAAAGGGCTACACTTTGGCCCACGCCAAGGCATTGGATACATTACAAGTCTGGGGAGAATATAATTGAAATCTGCAGCACCAAAGATTGGCTGCCAGGAGGAAGTGCCCTCTGCTGTGTAGTAAGCCAGAAGTCTATATATAATTGTGGATATATCAGTTGGATATATCAGTTATATTCCTGTTTAGGTATTTGGAGTTCAGAGATGTTTAACACTGTATTCCTAATGATTCAAAGTTCTTCTTCATACTAGAAGATTGAGTAATCCAATATTAAACAATGTAAATACACAGAAAATTATTTAGTACTAATTTGAATGAACCAGTTATTTGAATTCAGCGACTTTGAATATATGAGTGCACTATATTAATTGTAGCTCAGCATCACAGTCATGGATTAGAAAGAATCTGAGTTAGCTTCTCCTTCCCCATGATTCTGGATGCTATGAACTCCTAATATTGACAGTTGGGGTTGCTTGGTATTGCCCCATGGAGAGAGAAGGCAAGAAATCCAAAAGCAAACCCATTTTCACCTACCTCAGTGTCTGCTCAGTTGCTAGCACTCTTGCCTCTGAGTCAGTAGGTCGTGGGCTCAGGTCCCACACCAGAGGTTTGTAGACACTACAGTGTAGCTCCGAAGGAGCGCTGCACTGTTGGAGATGCTGTCCTTCAGTTTAGACGCTAAACTGAAGCCCTGTCTGCCCTCTCAGATGGATGGAAATGATCCCACAGCATTATTTGAAGAGCAGGAGAGTACTCCCTGGTGTCCTGGTTAATATTTATCCCTCAATCAACATCACCAAAATAGATGATCTGGTCATTATCACGTTACTGTTTGTGGGACCTTGCTGTGCACAAATTCACTGCTGAGTTTCCTGCATTACGATAGTGACTACACTTCAAAAGTACTTCATTGGTTGTAAAATGTATTGGGGTGTTCTGAGGCAGTGAAAGGCACAATATAAACGTAAGTCTTTTTCATATAGCATCTCTGATAGATGCCTTGAGGATAGGATTCCTGCCCCCCTCTTCTTTGAGAGATAGGAGAGGGCTTAAAGAGAAGATTAAAAGTGAGGGGGATTCAAATTAAGGTGTTAACATTCATCCTTTGAGTTTCCTGGCTCTTTCTTGGAACTTAAGAGCTAAATGCACAAAATTAATAGGGCACTGAGGTTGATATTTGTGTTGCTAATGTGCCTGTTCTCAATTAATGAATAATTGAGCAAAGATTCTGACTGACTGACTAACTGCTATTGTTTCAGCTGAGAAAGTGACTTCGCTGGGAAGGGACTGGCACAAGTTTTGTCTAAAATGTGAGCGATGCAACAAGATCCTGTCACCAGGGAGTCATGCCTCGGTGAGTACCTTTCCACTGAGATTCCTGAACTAGGCTGAGAATGAGCAAGGCCAACTGTGAAAGGCATCACCTCTCCATCAAATTATCAGTTAATGCACTCGTATGTTGTAATCCTGTCACAGTACACAGGGCACCATGTACCACACATACCCAATACGGTACACAGGATACAGCACACATCATAAATACCCCACACAGAACACAACACACTTCATATACCTGACATGGTACACAGGACACTGCCCGGACCACATATATATAAATTAAATGCAGAGAAATGTGAAGTGATTCATTTTGGTAGGAAGAGCACAGAGAGACAGTTTTAAAGAGGGTGCAGGAACAGAGGGACCTTGGTGTATATGTGCATAAGTAAGGTCAGATGGAAGGACAGGCTGAGAGAGTGGTTAATAAAGCATACAGGATCCTAGACTTTGTTAGAGTACAAAAGCAAGGAAGTTATGTTGAACTTGTATAAGATACTAGTTCAGCCTCAGCTGGAGTATTGCACCAGTTCTGGATGCCGCACTTTAGGAAGGATGTGAATGCATTAGGGAGGATGCAGAAAAGATTCACAAGAATGGTTCCAGGAGTGAGGAACTTCAGGTATGAAGATAGATTGGAGAAGTTGGGGCTGTTTTCCTTGGAGAAAAGAAGGCTGAGAGGAGATTTGATAGAGGTATTCAAAATCATGTGGAGTCTGGACAGAGTAGATAGGGAGAAACTGTTCCCAGTCATGAGAAGATCAAGAACAAGAGGGCACAGATTTAAAGTAATTTGCAAAAGAAGCAAAAGAGATATGAGAAAAAACCTTTTCATGCAGCGAGTGGTTAAGGTCTGGAATGCACTGCCTGGGAGTGTGGTGGAGACAGGTTCAATAGAGGCATTCAAAAAGGGAATTAGATTGTTATTTGAAGAGGAAGAATGTGCAGGGTTATGGGGAGAAGGCAGGAGAATGGCGCTAGGTGGATTGCTCATTCGGAGAGCCAGTGCAGACATGATGGGCAGAACGGCCTCCTTCTGCACTGTAACAATTCTGAGATTCTGTGGATGTGGGTGTCACCATTTAGGATTGCCCATGAGAAGGCGGTGGTGAGCTGCCCTTTTGAATTTCTGCAATCCATGTGGTGTAGCTACACCTACACACTGTTGGGGGGTAGCTCCAAGATTTTGACCCAGCGACAGTGAAAGAATGGGGAGATAGTTCCAAGTCAGGATTGTATGTGGTTTGGAGGACAACTTCCATGCGGTGGTGTTCCCATTCATCTGCTGCCCTTTGTCCTTTGAGGTGGTAGAGGTCATGGGTTTGGAAGGTGCTGTTGAAGGAACCTTGTTGAGTTGCTGCAGTGCATTTTGTAGATGGTACACACTGCTGCTACCATGCGCTAGTGGTGGAGGGAGTGAATGTTTAAGTTGTCGGATGGATGCTAGTCAAGCCGGCTGCTTTGTCCTAAATAGTGTTGAGCTTCTTGAGTGTTGTTGGAGCTGCTCTCATCCAGGCAAGTGGAGTGTATTCCATCACATTCCTGACTTGTGCCTTGTAGATGTTGGACAGGCTTTGGGGAGATGGAGGTGAGTTAATCTCTGCAGAATTCCCAGCCTCTGACCTGCTCTGTGGCCACTGTATTTATATGGCCAGTTCAGTTTCTGGTCAATGGTAACCCTCAGGATTTTAGTGGGGGGATTCAGTGCTGTTAATGCCATTGAATGTCAAGGGGAGATGGTTAGATTCTCTCTTGTTGGAGGTGGCCATTGTCTGGCACTTGTGTGGCACAAATATTACTTGCCACTTATCAGTCCAAGCCTGAATATTGTCCAGGTCTTGCTGCATATGGGCATGGACTGCTTCAGTACCTAGGAAGTTGCAAATGTTACTGAATACTGCACAAAATCAACAAACTTCCCCACTTCTGACCTTATGATGGAGGGAAAGTCATTGATAAAGCAGCTGAAGATGGTTGGGTCTAGGACACTACCCTGAGGAACTCCTGCAGCGATGTCCTGGGACTGAGTTGGTGATAAATCACTACGTCTCGCTGCCTGCATCCCAAGTTTGCTGATAATGGGCAGAATGTTATCTGTGGCGCTCGCTTGTACTTCCCTGGTTCCCACGCGCTTCTAATTAAAATTTAAAGTGTCGATGGCGTGCATGGGAGACACGTGCAATCACATGGCGGGAGAAGCTTATCATCAGCTGACAAGGCAACAGGTACTGTTGGGTTATAAAAGATCCTCCTGGTCAAACAGGGAAGCTCTTCATCACGGCCACAACTATACCCAACTCCATTGCCATTAACAGAAGATTTATTGACAGCGCAAAGGTGCCATGGTTGTTTTACAAATTTAAATTTCACTTGTAAATATTTCAGATTATGTTCACTTTATTTGTGTGTACATCATTATTTGTTGAAACTAGCTTAGTTGGAGAGCTAAATGTACTAGTATGCCTCATGGTTGATGTGCACTGTTGGTCACAGAGGAGGTAGAGACATTTTCTTTATTGTGGAAGAAATGATGATGTGTTTTCTTTTATTTACTCGTCATTGAATATTCATGTTAGTGTTCAGTGTTGTACTTGCCACTCTGGGACATGGCTAAACTTGCAGTCTCAGCTGGCCCTCGCTTCTGTGCATTGTAAAGAACATTGCACAAGATCACCTTCGGTGGGGATAATTGAAACGCTGTAGATAGTAGACTCAAAGCCCTGTAAGGACTCTGCCAGCCAACATCCTGAGATGGACCCACATGCAGACAGCACTAACAGCCACTTGGGCCCCTCATTTTCTACCTTTGACTGACTGTTCCTGGGATACCAGGCCCTTCCCTCTTCCACTCCTCTATGCCCCTGACCCCACTCTACACCCAGCCACCATTAACCACTGACTCACCCTTGCCGGTCCCGAGCCTCCGTGCAAGCTGTCGTTCTCCTGCTACCCTCCCCTGTGCCACAGAATTCAACAAGGAAAACTGCTGACCTCATGCACAACTTCACAAAGCTGACTGCTGTAGGTCAATTTTAAACAAATCTGGACTGGGGTACCACGAAATTCTTGTGTGCCATTGGCTTATCTTGAAGGTAGGATGTAATTTTTTTTAAAAAGAGAGTATTGGTGAAAGGTTGTTTCTCAGACTGGAAGATGGCATATTTTGCAGTTCCACAGTGGTTGGTATTAAGAATGCTGCTTTCCTTGATATATATTACTGACCTAGACTTGGGTGTACAGGGCACTATTTCTAAATTTGCAGATGAAATAAAACTTGGGAGTATTGTGAACTGTGAGGGGGATAGTGATAGATTCAAACTGATATAGACAGGCTGGTGGATTGGGCTGACATGTGGCAGATTTTTAAATTTAATGCAGAGAAGTGTGAGGTGATAAATCTTGGTTAAAAGAACAAGGAGAGGCAAGATAAAAATAAGGTCACAATTCTAAAGCAGGTGTTAGAACAGAGATACTTGGATGTATATATGCACAAGTTGGCAGAGCAGGCTGAGAAAGTGGTTAAAATGGCATAAGGGATCCTGAGCTTTAAGAATCGAGGTATAGAATGCAAAAACAAGGAAGTGATGGTAACCTTTTATAAAACATTGTTTTGGCCTCAACTGGAGCATTGTACCCAATTCTGGGCACCACATTTTAGGAAGAATGTGAAGGCATTAGAGAGGGTGCAGAAAAGATTTACAAGAATGGTTCCAGGGGTGAGGAACTTCAGTTACATGGTGGATTTGATAGAGGTTCTCAAAATCACAAGGTATCTGGACAAAGTTGATGGGGGAGGTGACATTGTTCCCAATGGTGGAAGAATTAAGAACCAGAGGACACTAATTTAAGGTGATGTCAAATGATGACATGAGGAAAATGCTTTCACAGCAAGTGGTTGGGATCTGGAATGCACTGCCTGAGAGCGTTGTGGAGGCAGATCAAGGCCTTCAAAAAAAGAATTGGATAATTACCTGAAGAGAAAATTTGCAAGGCTGGCACGTGTCTGTTGGGCCAAATGGCCCCCTTCTATGCTGTAACCATTCTGAGTCTCTTACTTCTTGCGTACCTTGTTTTCTCTCTAACTGGTCTTTAGCATCTTGATAACTGGCAGAATGGTTTACTGTCAGGTTTAACATCTGTTGGCTCTGCTTATCTCTTGGGTCCTTTTGCATCTCTCAGAATCACACTAAGCTGTGAACCATACAGCCTGTAGAAGGCTGAACAGTACCAGATGTGTGACAAATAGACCAGATGTAAGCAGCAAGTCTGTGTTGCACCTGCTGCCTCACACATTCCACTGAGGAGAAAATGACCAGGCTGCTAAAACGAATGATTCAGTGATGTAGAGTGGATAAGACTTCATTTTATCTTGTTCATTACCAGAAATGCATTGACATCGATCCACTCGGGTTAAGAGGCTCTTTTGAACATGGTGCGTCTATAGTTTGGAACATGCTGGTTCTTTGGGTTTGCTAAAAATGGCTTGATTTGTAGAATCGCAGAACTATTAAAGTGTGAGGATAGAATTTTGGCTTCAGAGTAAGGGAGCTGGTTCTCGGGATGCAAGTGTGTGAGTCAGAGCATGAATGTTATTGCACCATGGTCCAAACTACAAAAATGTTACACCCATTGTACTCCAGAGGACTGGGACAGTCGATTTCTGCCAGCTTAGAGTTATAAATATATAACAGTTATCATAGAATGAGACAGCACAGAAGGATACCATTTCACCCATGGTGCCTGTGATAGCGCTATGATCGAGCTATCCAATTACTGATTGTTCCACTCCCCTGCTCTTTCTCCATAGCCCTGCAAATTTTCTCCCTTTCAATTACTTATTCAATTCCCTTTTGAAAATTACTATTGAGTCTGCTTCAGCCACCATGTCAGGCAGGGCATTCCAGATCATAACCGCTTGCAGTGTCTAAAAACAAAAACTTATCTCACCACTGGTTCTTTTGCCTCAGTAGGCCATTCTTCATTATTATTGTCAAAATTATTCTGAAAAATTCAATGAAATAAGGACAAGCTCTTGTTTTCTGTAGTTATTGCCTTGTAGTAAAATAGTTTTTATTTGACTTGTTTGTGTTGGAGGTGAATCTTTGAAATTCTCTTGCCGCAGATGCTTAGCTATTGAGTATATTCAAGACAGGTGGCTAGATTCTGGCACCGGGATTTTACAACCCTGTCACAGTAAAATCAGGCAAGCTGTTCAAAAGTCCATTGACTTCGGCAGGACCGGAAAATCCTGCTGGCGGGAGAGTCCGTAATATTCCGCCCTTGGATACTAAGGGAATTAAGGGATATGAGGGAGGGTGTAGCAGAGGTAGAAGATCAGCCATAATTTTATTGAATGATGGAGCAGGCTTGAAGGGCTGAATAGCCTACTCCTATTCCTATTTTTATGAAAGGCCATTAATTTGATTAATTTTTACAGAAGACTCATGTTAGCACAGAATTTGGTGACTTAGTAGTTCAGGTACTGATTTGAGATTATAAACTTGAGATTGTGGGGGTAGGAATTGGTTTCTATTGGGCCTGTTTCTTCAGGGTGATAATGCCAAACTTAGCAGTGGGACAGCCTGTGCTCAATCAAGGTGTGTGTATGAGTTACAGCAAAAGCTGTTGGATCCATTTATTCAGGGGCCCCGGGCAGCTGCCGAGAACAGTTATCAGGCCCCTCACCTATGCCAATTAGGGCGTCATGTCTGTTGACAGAGTCTCCTGGAAAATTTGATTCCGATGAGCCTCCACCCAATCACAGACCTCTCATTCCTTAATGATAAACAATGAGTTAAATGCTTCTGTTAAAAATTACAAAATATGCCGGATGACATCAACCTCAGAACCAGCTGACCAGTGATGGAGAGATTGACCTGTTCAAAGGGAGCTGAAGAAATTAATTGAATGAACTCTGGCCTGTGAGAGGGAATTTAATGAGCTACATGTTGAGATTAAAAACTATTAAACGTAGACACAATGAATAGATGTCTGTAAACAAAGATGGGTTATGTGTTTATTGACCATTCATTGCAAATATCTGGTCATTTTACAACCACCAGGAAAGGCTGTTTACTCTAGAAAAGGAGAAGGGTGGCCTGTAGACAGCTTTAAAATTATGAAGGGTTTTATAGAGTGGACGTGGAAAATCACAGAATCACAGAATTGTTATGGTGCAGAAGGAGGCCATTTGGCCCATTGTCTCTGCACCAGCTCTCCAAATGAGCATTATGACTTAGTACCATTCTCCTGCTTTTTCCCCATACCCTTGCACATTGTTTCTATTCAAATAATCATATATTGCTCTCTTGAATGCCTCGATTGAACTTGCCTCCACCGCATTTCCAGGCAGTGCATTCCAGACTCGAACCACTCGCTGCGTGAAAACGTTTTTTCTCACGTCACATTTGCTTCTTTTGTAAAATTTTGATAAGACTGGGGTGGGAGAGGTGTCCACAACTAGAGGTTATAAATATAAGATGGACTAATAAATCCAATAGTGAATTCAGGAGAAACTTCTTTACACTGAGAATGATTTGAATGTGTGTTTGAGACGAATAGTATAGATGCATTAGGGAGAAGCTAGATAAACACTTGAGGAAGAAAGGAATAGAAGGTTATGTTAGGGTGAGTTGAAGAGGGGCGGTTCGAGGCTCAAGTAGAGCATAAATGTGGGACCAAATGACCTGTTTCTAAGATCTAAGACGGAACAGGCCAAACAGCTTCTTAAAAGTGTTTTTAAGCCTGCTCTGCCATTCAGTATGATCATGGCTGATCTCCTGGGCAGAATCGTCTGCGCCTGCTGGCGTTGGGTGTGTTTGGTGGAGTGAATGGACAATATGGCAGGAAGGCCAAAAATTGGTTTCACGATGTTGCGAAACCAGTTTGCGATTGTCCGCTCAGCCCATTGATGACAGGCCGTGTTCCCCGCCATCGGACATTAGGAACCTCATTGTAATACATCAACATTTCATTATAAGGCCAGCCTGCCGGATTCATCCCCCCCCCACTGGATCGTCCGCCCACATCGGCAGGAAACATGCCGGTGCAGAAGCCGGGACTTACCGCCAGGGCCTTGCTTACATTGCGGACATCTGAGGAGCAGAAGATGCTGGAGCCTGACAGCAACAGCACATTGGAGGGACGTCTATGGCATGCTGGGTGGGTTCTCATGGACATGGCTCTGCTGCGAAGCAGCCCACGGAAGTTGGATAGTCACCGTTGATGCTCACAGCGGATGATAGTCGAGCGGTTGGGAGAGGAAGGTCTAGGGGCAACTGGGAGAGGAAGAGGTGTTGGGGGGGTGAGATGGGGAGATGGGAATGAAGATGTCAAGAAGGTGAGGTTGGGAGGGAGGGAATGAAGGTGTTGAGGGGGTGAGGTTGGGAGGAGGGAATGAAGGTGTCGGGGGGTTGAGGTTCGGAGGGGGAAGCAAAGGTGTTGGGGGGATGAGGTTGGGGGGAATGAAGGTGTTGGGGGGTTTGAGGTTGGTGGGAATGAAGGTGTTGGGGGGGGATTGAGATTGGGGGGAATGAAGGTGTTGGGGGGCTGAGGTTGGGGGGAATGAAGGTGTTGTGGGGGGTTGAGGTTGGGGGTAGTGAAGGTATTGGGGGGGTTGAGGTTGGGGGGAATGAAGGCGTTGGGGGGGTTGAGGTTGGGAGGGGGGAGGTTGGGATTGGGGGAGGGAGTACAGGGGAGGGGGAGGTAAATGGAGAGAAGATGGCAACTGGGGAGGTAGGTGTAAGGATGGGTGGAAGGTGCAAGGGAAGGAGGTCGGTGGGGGGAAGGAGTCCAGGGGGAGGAAGAGGATCCAGAGAGGGGAAGGGGTTCTGGGGGAGGGGGGGAAGGGGTCGGGTGGGGGGAAGGGGTCTGGAGGGGGAAAGGGGTTACGGGGGAAGGGGTCCGGAGGGGCGAAGGGGTTCCGGGAGGGGAAGGGGTCTGGAGGGGGGAAGGGGGTCCGAGAGGAAGGGGTCCGAAGGGGGCAATGTCCAGATGAACGTGCAAGGGAGAGGTCTGATGGGTCCATGAATGTCTCCTGGGGAGTGAAATGAGGGTGGGCGTGGTATGAGGGAATACTGAAAATGGCCGAGGGCAGAGTGAGGCGGTAGGGTGGAAGGGTGAGGACTCGATGTTAGTAGTAGAAGGGACAGCGAGGGTGGTTGGTGGGGACTCAGAGGCAGACACGGATCCTGGGAGTGGGAAAGAGGAGGTCAGGAGGTTAATGTAGAAGGGGGTGGCATTTCAGGAAGGAAGGGAATGTGCATGTTCACTAGGACATCCCTGAAGGAAAAGGGTTGTGGCTGGCAGGTCACCGAGTGGAGGTGAAAGGTGATGCTGGGAGGGGTCAACTGTGATGGGGGATAGGAAATGGGTGACCGGGGGAGGGTAAGGGATGGGGGAACGAAAGTAAAACTGAATTAGCACCATGCTGTCCAAATTGAAAGTGAAACAAGGGTCATGGTGGGCAAGATCAGGTGCTGCATGGGAGTGTGATCAGTGGGTGGGTGGAGATGCAGATCAGTTCAGATGGACAACTGAAAGTGAATCCCATCAGACAGCATTGAAAATGCTCAGGACATTGAGATGAGTGTGATACAGGAAGGATGCGCATGCATGGGAGGATGCTTGAATGAGGCTTTGAAAGGCCCTGCCACACACTCTCACTTCAAATGGGGAGAAGGTGGGAGAATAGGGTTGAGAAACTTATCAGCCATGATTGAATGGCGGAGCAGACTCGATGGGCCAAATGGCCTAATTTCTGCTCCTATGTCTTATGGTCTTATGGTTCTCCCTCCAGAATCACTCATGGGCCAGCTGTTCCCTCTGTGGTGACAGAGGACATGGTTGAGAGGGTCACAGGCAAAGGGGACCTGGAGGGTGAGGACAGCCTCTGAGATTCCTGAGCAGATGACCATAGAAACATAGAAACTAGGTGCGGGAGTAGGCCATTTGGCACTTCGAGCCTGCTCCACCATTCATTATGATCATGGCTGATCATCCAACTCAATAGCCTGCTCGCGCTTTCTCCCCATATCCTTTGATCACCCCAAGAGTTATATCTAACTCCTTCTTGAAAACATACAATGTTAGGGCCTCAACTACTTTCTGTGGTAGTGAATTCCACAGACTCACCACTCTCTGGGTGAAGAAATTTCTCCTCATCTCAGTCCTAAATGGTCTACTCCGTATCCTCAGACTGTGATCCCTGGTTCTGGACTCCCCCACCATCGGGAACATCCTTGCTGCATCTACCCTGTCTAGTCCTGTTAGAATTTTATAGGTTTCTATGAGATCCCCCCTCATTCTTCTGAACTCCAGCGAATATAATCCGAACCGACTCAACTCTCCTCATATGTCAGTCCCGACCATCCCAGGAATCAGTCTGGTAAACCTTCGCTGCACTCCCTCTATAGCAAGAACATCCTTCCTCAGATAAGGAGACCAAAACTGCACACAGTATTCCAAGTGTCGTCTCACCAAGGCCTTGTATAATTACAGCAAGACATCCCTGTTCCTGTACTCGAATCCTCTGGCTATGAAGGCCAACATACCATTTGCCTTCTTTACCGCCTGCTGCACCTGCATGTTTACCTTCAGTGACTGGTGTACAAGGGCACCCAGGTCTTGTTGCACATTCCCCTCTCTCAATTTATAGCCATTCAGATAATAATCTGCCTTCCTGTTTTTGCTACCAAAGTGGATAACCTCACATTTATCCACATTATACTGCATCTGCCATGCATTTGTCCACTCACTCAGCTTGTCCAAATCACCCTGAAGCATCTCTGCATCCTCCTCACCCTCCCGCCCAGCTTTGTGTCATCTGCAAATTTGGATATATTCCATTTAGCTCCCTCATCTAAATCATTAATATATATTGTGAACAGCTGGGGTCCCAGCACCGATCCCTGCGGTACCCCACTAGTCACTGCCTGCCATTCGGAAAAAGACCCGTTTATTCCTACTCTTTGTTTCCTGTCTGCCAACCAGTTTTCTATCCATCTCAATACACTACCCCCAGTCCCATGTGCTTTAATTTTACACGCTAATCTCTTATGTGGGACATTGTCAAAAGCCTTCTGAAAGTCCAAATACACCACATCCACTGGCTTCCCCTCATCAACTCTACTAGTTACATTCTCGAAAAATTCCAGTACATTTGTCAAGCATGATTTCCCTTTTGTAAATCCATGCTAACTCTGTCCAATTCTGCCACTGTTTTCCAAGTGCTCAGCTATTAAATCTTTTATAGTGTACTCTAGAATGTTCCCCACTACCGACGTCAGGCTGACTGGTCTATAATTCCCTGTTTTCTCTCTACCTCCCTTTTTAAATAGTGGGGTTACATTAGCTACCCTCCAATCTGTAGGAACTGTTCCAGAGTCTATAGAATCTCGGAAGGTGACCACCAATGCATCCACTATTTTTAGGGCTACTTCCTTAAGTACTCTGGGATGTAGATTATCAGGCTCTGGGGATTTATCAGCCTTCAATCCCATCAATTTCTCCAATACCATTTCCCTTCTAATACTGATTTCTTTCAGTTCCTCCCTCTCACTAAACCCTGGGTTCCCCAACATTTCTGTTATGTTATTTGTTTTCTCCTTTGTGAAGACAGAACCAAAGTATGTATGTAGGCTGAGCGTCAACTCGCAGACACTTCCTCCTACCTCCCCCTGGACCATGACCCCACCACTGAACATCAAGCCATTGTTTCCAGGACCGTTACTGACCTCATCTTCTCTGGAGATCTTCTTTCCACAGCTTCCCAGCAGACCGATCGTGTCAGCCTGTTCCTGCCCCACGGAACTCATGTCTTGCTATCTTGACTCCATTCTCTCTCCCCTTGTCCAGTCCCTTCCCACCTACATCCGTGATTCCTCTGACACCCTACATCATATCAACAATTTCCAGTTCCCTGGCCCCAACCGCTTCCTCTTCACCATGGACGTCCAATCCCTCTACACCTCCATCCCCCACCGGGATGGTCTGATGGCTCTCCGCTTCTTCCTCGAACAGAGGCCCGAACAATCCCCATCCACCACTACTCTCCTCCGTCTGGCTGAACTTGTTCTCACACTGAAAAATTTCTCCTTAAACTCCTCTCACTTCCTCCAAATAAAAGGTGTGGCTATGGGTACCCGCATGGGCCCCAGCTATGCCTGTCTATTTATGGGGTATGTGGAACATTCCTTGTTCCAGTCCTACTCCGGCCCCCTTCCACAACTCTTTCTCTGGTATATCGATGATTACTTCCATACTGCTTCATGCTCTTGTCTGGACCTGGAAAAATTTATTAATTTTGCTTCCAATTTCTACCCCTCCATCATTTTCACATGGTCCATCTCTGACACTTCCCTTCCCTTCCTTGACCTCTCTGTCTCAATTTCTGGTGATAGACTGTCCACCAATATTCATTACAACCTACCGACTTCCACAGCTACCTCGACTACAGCTCCTCACACCCCGCTTCCTGTAAGGACTCCATCCCATTCTCTCAGTTCCTTCGCCTCCGTCGCATCTGTTCTGATGATGCCACTTTCAAAAACAGTTCCTCTGACATGTCCTCCTTCTTCCTTAACCGAGGTTTTCCACCCAAAGTGGTTGACAGGGCCCTTAACCGTGTCCGGCCCATCTCCCGTGCATCCGCCCTCACACATTCTTCTACCTCCCAGAAACATGATAGGATCCCCCTTGTCCTCACTTATCACTCCACCAGCCTCCGCATTCAAAGGATCATCCTCCGCCATTTCCGCCTACTCCAGCACGATGCCACCACCAAACACATCTTCCCTTCACCCCCCTCTGGCGGCATTCCACAGGGATCGTTCCCTCCGGAACACCCTGGTCCACTCCTCCATCACCCCCTACACCTCAACCCCCTTCCACAGCACCTTCCCATGCAACCGCAGAAGGTGCAACACCTGCCCCTTTACTTCCCCTCTCCTCACCGTTCAAGGGCCCAAACACTCCTTTCAAGTGAAGCAGAATTTCACTTGCACTTCCCTCAATTTTGTCTACTGCATTCGTTGCTCCCAATGCAGTTTCCTCTACATTGGATAGACCAAACGCAGACTGGGTAACCGCTTTGCAGAACACCTTCGGTCTGTCCGCAAGCATTACCCAGACATCCCTGTCGCTTGCTATTTCAACACTCCACCCTGCTCTCATGCCCACATGTCCATCCTTGGCCTGCTGCAATGTTCCATTGAAGCTCAACGCAAACTGGAGGAACAGCACCTCATCTTTCGACTTGGCACTTTACAGCCTTCCGGACTGAACATTGAGTTCAACAATTTTAGATCATGAACTCTCTCCTCCTTCCCCACCCATTTTCCGATTCCCCTCCACCCTTTTTTCCCAATAATTTTTATAGATTTTTCTTTTCCTACCTATTTCCATTATTTTTAAATGTATTTCCATCCATTGTTTTATCTCTACCTGTTAGCCTTTTCTGATTCCTTCACCCCACCCCACCCCCACTAGGGCTATCTGTACCTTGCTTGTCTTGCTTTCTACCCTTAATTAGCACATTCCTCAGATGATATCATCACCTTCAACACCTCTTTATCCTTTTGTCTGTGTCATCTTTTGGTTATCTCCACCTATCACTGGCCCTCTATCCAGCTCTACTTGTCCCCCCCCCCCCCCCCTTCACCTCTATTCTATTTTTACTTAGTTCTGATGAAGGGTCATTCGGACTCGAAACGTTAACTGTGTTCCTCTCCACAGATGCTGCCAGACCTGCTGAGTTTTTCCAGGTATTTTTGTTTTTGTTTTGGATTTCCAGCATCCGTAGTTTTTTGCTTTTATTTATGTATTTAGTTAGTCAGCCACTTCTTTGCTCCCCATTATAAATTCCCCTGTTTCAGACTGTAAGGGACCTACATTTGTCTTCACTAATCTTTTTCTCTTCACATAGAAACTTTTACAGTCATTTTTTATGTTCCCCGCAAGCTTACTCTCGTACTCTATTTTCCCCTTCTTAATCAATCCCTTGGTCCTCCTTTGCTGAATTCTAAAGTGTTCCCAATCCTCAGGTCTGTTGTTTTTTCTGGCCAATTTGTATGCCTCTTCCTTGGATTTAATACTATCTCTAATTTCCCTTGTAAGCCATGGTTTGTCCACCTTTCCTATTTTACTTTTGCACCAGACAGGAATAAACAATTGTTGCAGTTCACCCATGCGCTCTTTGAACGTTTGCCATTGCCTATCCACCATCATCCCTTTAAGTAACGTTTCTCAATCCATCATAGCCAACTTGCGGCTCATACCATCGTAGTTTCCTTTATTAAGATTCAGGACCCTAGACTCAGAATCAACTACGTCACTCTCCATCTTGATGAAGAATTCTATCATATTATGGTCACCCAACCCCAAGGGGCCTCGCACAACTAGATTGCCAATTATTCCTTTCTCATTGCACAATACTCAGTCTAGGATGGCCTGTTCTCTAGTTGGTTCCTTAATGTATTGGTCCAGAAAAGCACCCTGTATACACTCCAGGAATTCCTCCTCTACGGTATTGTTACTAATTTGATTTGACCACTCTATATGCAGATTAAAGTCACCCATAATTACAGAAGTTCATTTATTGCATGCGTCTTTAATTTCCTGTTTAACGCCATTCCCAACGTCATCACTACAGTTTGGGGGTCGATATACAACCTCCACTAATGTTTTTTGCCCCTTAGTGTTTCTCAGCTCTACCCATACAGATTTTACATCGTCAGAGCTAATATCTTACCTCACTATTGCGTTAATTTCCTCTTTAACCAGCAATGCAACTCCACCACCTCCTCCTTTTTGTCTGTCCTTCCTAAATACTGAATACCCCTGGATGTTCAGTTCCCATCCCTGGTCGCCCTGCAGCCATGTCTCCGTAATCCCGACTATATCATATCTGTTTACATCTATTTGCGCGGTTAATTCATCCACTTTATTGTAAATGCTCCTCGCGTTAAGGCACAAAGCCTTAAGGCTTATCTTTTTAACATTACTTGTCCCGTTCCCACTATTTTTCACTGAGGCCCTGTTTGATTCTTGCCCTTGATTTCTCTGCCTATCACTTTTTTTATTCCCCTTTCTGTCTTTTGTTCTTGTCCTTGATTCCCCCTCCTCTGACTCCTTGCATAGGTTCCCATCCCCTGCCAGTTTAGTTTAAACCCTCCCCAACCACTCTAGCAAATATTCCTCCTAGTACATCAGTCCCGGTCCTGCCCAGGTGTAACCCGTCCAGTTTGTATTGTTCCAACCTCCCCCAGAACCGTCCCAGGAATCTGAAACCCTCCCCCTCACACCATCTCTTCAGCCATGTATCCATCCGATGTATCCTGCTATTTCTACTCTGACTAGCACGTGGCACTGGTAGTAATCTTGAGATCACTACCATTGAGGTCCTGCTTTTCAACTTAATTCCTAACTCCCTATATTCTGCTTTTAGGACCTCATCCCTTTTTTTACCTATGTCGTTTGTACCAATGTGTACCACGACCACTGGCTGTTCACCCTCCCCCTTCAGAATGTCCTCTAGCCGCTCTGAGACATCCTTGACCCTAGCACCAGGGAGGCAACATACCATCCTGGAGTCTCGTTTGCGGCCACAGAAATGCCTATCTATTCCCCTTACAATTGAATCCCCTATAACTATTGCATTCCCGCACTTTTTACTCCTCCCCTGTGCAGCAGAGCCAACTGTGGTGCAATGAATTTGGCTGTTGCTGCTTTCCCCTAAGAGGTCATTCCCCTCAACAGTATCCAAAGCGGTATATCTGTTTTGCAGGGGAATAGCCACAGGAGATTCCTGCACTGTCTGCCTGGACCTCTTGCTCTGCCTGGTGGTCACCCATTCCCTTCCAGCCTGTGGTGTGACCACCTCTCTATATGTGCTATCCACAGTACATTCCGCCTCACGGATACTCCACAGTGTCCCCAGCCTCGTCTCCAGTTCCGAAATTCAGGCTTCCAAGAACTGCAGCTGGAGACACTTCCCACACACATGCTGGCCCCGAGCACTGGAAATGTTCCCGGCTTCCCACATAGAGCAGGAGGAGCACATCACGGCTTTGAGCTCTCCTGCCATGACTTACCCCTTTAAATTAACTTAAACCTTTTGGAAGATACTTAATATCAAATAATATCAATTACTCTAGGGCCTTTCTTCCCTGCTCCTCATTGTTACAGAATATACCCCTTACAAACGATGAACCACAAAATAAGACCTTAAAAACTATAAGCGAGAAATGTAGTAAATACTTGCCCGACCGTACTCACGGTACTCAAAGGATCACCTCGTTCCCTCCTCACCGAACTCCCTCAGTCACCTTTGCTCTCCCAGCTCCTCTTCGACTCCCAGCACCTCTTGCACTCCTTTTCAACTCCCGGCTCCTCTCGCGCTCCTTTTCAACTCCCGGCTCCTCTCGCGCTCCTTTTCAACTCCCGGCTCCTCTCGCGCTCCTTTTCAACTCCCGGCTCCTCTCGCGCTCCTTTTCAACTCCCGGCTCCTCTCGCGCTCCTTTTCAACTCCCGGCTCCTCTCGCGCTCCTTTTCAACTCCCGACTCCTCTCGCGCTCCATTTCAACTCAGGACTCCTCTCGCGCTCCTTTTCAACTCCCGGCTCCTCTCGTGCTCCTTTTCAAGGGGTGTCCTACTGCCGCTCCTCCTCCCTTCGTGTAACTGAGGACCCCAGCCTGACTTGTTGTGGGGAAGGAGCACCTGGGTGGACATCGAGGTGCCGCGTTTCCGACTCACGTTGCCACTGCAAGAACTCTCATGGCTCCTGTGATGAAGTGCAGGTCTGCATGCATCTCCGCATTCTGCTGGACCAGGGTCTCCATGGCATCTGCCATCCTCCCCATGGAGACCTCCATACACACACATGTGGGGACCACTTCATCAGAGAGCAGGCGGACACACTCCTCCAACTCACGAGCCACTCTGTTGAGGTCTTTCAATAGCTCTGCATGATGTTTCCCCACCTTCTGCTGGCTCTCCATATTGAGTCAGAAGTCCTAACCCAGAGATTCATCATCTGACTCAAACTCACAGATGCCTCTTCCCCAACAGTCCTCCAAGTGCCAGGGAGATTGGCTGAACTTGCCTCCTCCTGCTGCGGACACATGTCCGTGTGGTGACCAGCAGATTGAGAACATGAGCCTGCTCTAGATCTAGACCCCATCGAGGTGTGTGTTTCTGTGCTGGTGGAGGGGGTGGGTAAGGGCTGTAATGGGTCTTCCAGGCTGCTTATTTCCAGCTCTTCAATGGAGGAGGTGTCCTTTTGGCTGGAGGTGAGGACGTAGATGGAGCTGAGGGACTGGCTGGCTGAGGGTGTTGGTCACTTGGCAAAGCTCCCTGTGAACCAAAATAGAGATAATTAGTGCGTGGCAGCAGAGTCAAAGTCAGAGTCAAAGCAGAGCAGGAGAGAGAGCACTTATAGTTGCATTCAGAGAGGGATGGTGTGGTGTAGAGTCCTCAGGTGGGTGTTCATCGCCACCCTCACTGTCGCTGCAGGCATGGTCCACATCCTCACCAGTCAGTGCGATGGCACACTCCTCAAAGTGAGTGAGGGGCCTAATGTGGGCCACTCCACCCCCCCCCGGTCTGGGACCTCTCCTTGCTGATGTGATCAGGCTTCTCCTGCATGGAAACAGATGGAGTGTGAGCAGGACGCATGGCACTGCGTGGAATGTTTGTGTGGTGAGCGGAGCCATGGACGGGTTGAGGACGCAAACTCCAGAGGATTTGAGACTGATGGAGATGTGAGGGTGTGTGTGAGAGTTAGTGGTGTTGTCCCTTGAGCTGTGAGATCCCTGTGGATGTGTGATGGGTGTGTGAGTGTGTGAGTTGAGAGTGATGAGAAGAGTGAGTTACCCTGACAGAACAGATGAGACCATTCATCCTGTAGCGACACTGGGTGGCTGTCCTCTTTTGCAGGGCATTGGCGCTGACCACCGCTGCCACCACCTCCCATGCTGGATTGGTGATGCAGCTGCCCATCCTGCGGCCAGAGCGGAGGTAGAGGACAACACGACGGGCCACCACAGCACCCAAAAGGTGCTCGAGGGAAGCATCACCAAACCTGGAGGCTGCAGTCATTTTGCCTTTCGGGGCCATCCTGTCTTCTGTGCAGCAGCCCTGGGCTGGAAGCACTGAGAGGTGTGCGTGTGGCTGGATGTTAAATGTGGTGACCGGCGTGATGAAGTGGCGAGGTGATGGCGTGGCGGGCGAAAGAGAGCCCGCCCGCCATGGGAACGCCGTGTTTCCTGGGAATACATAATTAATGCAGTGAGTTTGGGACGATATGCTGTGAAAAGCCATCATTGCAGCCGATGGTGTAAATTTTACCTGCCCGTTACCACACTTAGTGCAAATCTAGGATGTTCTGCCCTCTATTTCAGCTCCTGTGATGTAAATGCTAAATAAATCTGTGTATTTATGAAGGTGTCATCAATAAGATCAAGTATTAGGAAACCACTTGCTGCATTCAAAAGCCTCCTTTTAAAACCTTTCTCATTGACTTCATTTGCCATCCCTTAATCACCATTTCTCAGCCTTCCCGCTCTGTAAAAGGGCTGTGAGTGAATTCTGTGGATATGAGGAAGGCAGGTGGTTATTCCGAGTTGGAGGAAGTTGGATGACTGCTGAGTGGAAGTTGTGGGGGCTTGGGGCTTGGCACAAAGGAGGACATTGGTGGTCTAGGTGAAAGGGTGGCAACTGAATCTCCTAGGGTTTCTGTTGACTGGGCCTACATAATTATGAAGCAGGCTGGCTCCCTCAAGAACCAACACAGAACCTGAACTGGAGCTCCTGATGTCAGTACAGAGAGGCTGGTAGTCTTCCCAGAAGTGCAGAAGCTTTGAATATGTGTATCCAAACTTGGGCTTGGTGGTCTGCTGGTCACTTTGAATTAAGATGATTGACTGTACTGAGCACTGTCAAGTGACTTCTCTCAACAGAGGTTTGGTGTGGTTCACCAGTCTACTTGCAGCTTCTTGCTTATCATGTTACCTAGATATCTCACTGTGCCAATGATAAATGGACTAAATCCCCAGGATATCAGGAAGAGAAGCCGCTTGAATACTGGGCTGTTGCAGTATTTAGTAATGGAAGACATGTGTTTCCAATCCCAACTATAATATTAGTTTTGGCATTCTTAAGGACTGGCTTGCAATGTTTCTGACAGGACTAATCCACAATATGTTAAACCTACCAGTGAAGCTGAACAGCATAGAAAGATGTTAACCACTTAGAGACAGAGTAGTGCCTCATGTCATTAACTCCATCGCATTGTGTGAAAATATTGTTCTGCTATTAGAAAATATAATGAGGTCTAGAATTCTGAGGTTTTAAAATCAAGTAAAGAGTCTTAGGCTCATTATTTTTGTTAAGAAAAGGTATTAATGGAAAAGAGGTAAAGGCAAGCATATGGAGTTAGGTCACAGCTCAGCTATGATCTTATTGAATGGTGGAACAGACTTGAGCGCTAAATGTCCTCCTCTTGTTCCCATGTTCTTATCTTGTTGATGGATCGATAGCCTTTAATACAAAACAGTTGATCACTTTAGCAATTGTCACAGACTGAATTTGTGCTTTATTATTGGCCGTGATCAATGTGTTTTTGTAGGTGAGGTGTGTTTATTTCCTTACTCTCAGTGTGATTGTCCCAGTCACAGAAGTTTTTCTGTGAGTTTTAAAATAAATGTTATTTATTATCAAGCACTTGCCCCAGAGGTTTAAAATGGTGACATTTCACTTACTCAATTCATACACAATATTATTCACACAAGGATTAGATACAGATGAAGATGAAATCAATACGATTACTATATATAATTATCTCAGCCTCTCTTTCATGGCAGGCCTATAGTTTCTTAGGTGAGTTGATGCTTTTAGTTGAAGTGAAGGTCTTATAAGCAGAGGATTCTCAGTAAGCTGTGAGGTTTCTTGTAATTTAATTTCCAGGAGGTTTAATTTCCACTAATTTCCAGGTGAACGTTAAGTCGGGACAGGTTAGGGAGAGTCCTTCTCCCACTTGCAGGGTATTGCTGTTTATTACCTTGGCTGCTTAGTTGACTGCAGCTGTTTTGATGGCTTTCTTATAGTCTCTCTGGCTTTGCAGAGCTGATTCTTGCTGTTTTAAAAGCAGGTAACAAACATGGCTGACTCACCCATATGACATGTTACAAGTCCAAAGTCCTTTTTGAAATAAGGTGGTTGGTCAGGCTGATAAATGTCCTGGCCAGGATTTTCCGTCCCTGCCAGCCGCGGGCATCATTGTGGGTAGGATGGGAAAATTTGACAATCAGCCAAAAGTCAAGCTTCTGGAGTCGGCAGGTCCAACTACATCCCGCATCACCCCTACTCCCCTCAGCAAAAATCGTGTGATACTTTTTACCAAGGCAGGTCTGGCAAGTTGGGAAATTTCCCGACTTGAGCTACCCACCTCAGTAGAAAATCCAACCCTTTGACTCTATGACACTTCAGTGTGGTACCTATCCAGGTAACCAAGATGCTATAAAGTAGAGATTAGTCTAGTAGTCCTGCTCTGCACCCTTTCTATTGCCTCAATATCATCCACCATGTGAGGAGATCAAAACTGGACACAGTGAGAAACTAAGACCTACCCAAGGTCTTGTACAAGGACAAAATGGTATCTTGAAGATTTCAAGAGCAAAGGTAACATCTGAAGCACATGGGATCAAACCTGATGGGTGAAAGGAATAGTTTCAACAGGTACAGACAATGAAATGTGGGGAAGATTAAGGAGAATAAACATACTTGAACACAAGTATTAGATAGGTTCGCAGAGTTCTGGATAAATGTGTTGTAGCTATTTACAAGCATGTACGTCTAGAAATTACTGTGGGCATCCACTCGTGGATGAAAGCTTAACTCAGTCATGTGATTATCCTTGGACAATGATTTTATCGCAGGCATTTACACTGTTTATTTTAGGTGAGTTAACACTGCACATGAAGGAATGTAGTTTATATATTAATCCCACCAACTGCAATTTCAAGGTTACAGTGTATAAAGGAGCAGATGGATCTGTTATATCCTGTTAAAAAACCATATGGCTTCATTATTAGAGGCAGAGAGTACAAAAGCAAGGAAGTTTTCAGATGTTTATAAATCACCAGTTAGGTCCCAGCTGGACAATGGTGTCCAATTCAAGGCATTACACTTTAGGAAGGATGTGAAGGCCTTGGAGAGGAAGCAGAGGAGATTTACTAGAATGGTACCAGGAATAAGAAAAAGACTTGCATTTATATAGTACCATTCATGACTTGAAGCATTTTACAGCCAATGAAGTACTTTGAATTGTTGTCACTGCTGTAATGAGGGATGTCGGTTATCTGGAGAGACTGGAGAAGCTGAGATCATTTTCCTCAGAGCAGAAGAAGGTTCGGGGTGGAATGGAGGTGTTCAAAATTGTGAAGGATTTTGATAGTTTCCCTTAATTTGCTCTATTTCCACTGGCAGGAAGTTTGGTAACCAGAGAACACAGAATTGAAATAATTGGCCAAAGAAATAGAGGAGAGATGAGAAGAATGTTTTTATGCATTGAGTCATGATATGGAATGCACGGGCTGAAAGGGGGGTGGAAACTGATTTAATAATAAAACTTCCAAAAGGGAATTGAAAAAATATGTAGAAAAAGAAAAATATTGCAGAACCAAGGGGAAAGAACATGGAAGCCGGACTAATTGGATAGCTCTTGCAAAGAGCCGGCAAAGGCACGAGGAGCTGAAGGGCCTCCATCTGTGCTGTGAGATTCTATGTTCCCTTTTAAAGGATTCTGGGGGAAGTACCTGGGAATTTGAGATGCATTTTACAAATTCTTATTGTTGGTCTTCACTGTGAGCAAATTTCTGATGGAGTCACACTGGCTGGAATTTTCCGGCCCTGTTGGTGTCGGGCATCATGGCGGGCCACGGGAGGGGCCTTAATATGGCGGGAAGGCCAAAAATCAGGTTCACGCCATTGTGAAAACAGTTTGCGATCGTCTGCTTCGCCCGTCAGTGGCGGGCCGCGTTTCCCACTGCTGCATATCGGGAACCTAATTTCAATACTTCAGCACCTCATTATAAGCCCTGGTTGCCAGAATCATCCCCTCACACTGGATCATCTGGGCACGTTGGTGTGACCGCACGGCGACGTGTTTCACAACTGTACATAAGCGACGTGAACCTGGCGAGCTGCACTTCACTTGGTACTTTGAGGTTTGGTTACCTACCTTGCTTCAGGCAGTATTTATGATCATCAGTGCCAGTCTTGGCAGGCTGCACCACATCGCTATTAGAGGGATTCACAGGCAGGTCTCTACCTACCAGACCAGCTGTAAGGTGGGGTGGCTTTTCAATAGCTGCATGGCTAGGGCTTGCTTGGGGAAGGGGGAGATGTGGCCTCAGGCAAGGGAAGAGGCTGCAGGGCGAGGGCTATACTGGGGAAGGGGGGTATCCCAGATTGCGTGTGGGGGCATATGTTGATCTGTGCAAATGACCTCAAGATGGTGAGGGCTGAGGAGGCAATCTCCAGAAGAGATGAGGCCAGATGGAGATGTGAGGGTGTGTATGAGAGAGAGTGGTGGTGTCCCTTGAGCTGGCTGTGAGTGAGGTGCCAGTGAATGTGTGATAGCCTTGTTAGTGTGTGAATTTAGAGTGATGAAATAGTTGCCTTATCCTAGCAGCACAGGTGAGATCATTCATCTGTTTTCTGCATTGGGTGGCCGACCTCTTATGTGCAGCATTGGCACTGACCACCACTGCCACCACCTCCCAAGCCCAAGTGGTGAAACTTTGAGACTCCTGCAGCCAAGTAGAGTAGAGGACATTGGGGCGGGCATCCAGAAGGCATCCCAGGGATGCTGCACTGTTCTTAGCTTTTGGGGCCATGTCTTCACCGGAGCAGTCCTGGGCTGCAAGCATTGAGAAATGTGCGTGTGACTGTAGTTTAAATATGGCGCCTGGCATGAGGAAGTGGAAAGGTAACGGCGTAGAGGACAAATTGGAGGCCTCCTGGCCGTGAGACAGCGTGGTTCCTGTGGCATAATTAATGAGGCGAGAATGGGGCGATACGGGGTGAAAATCCGCTATTGCAGCCGGTGGGTAAAAAAAATCTTTGTCCACCCGCTACTGCACTCTGTGCAAATCTGGGACGATTCCGCACACTATCTCTGCAGCATGTAGCAGCCAACTCCCCCTGTGCACGACAAAATGGAAGCATTGGTTTTCTACAAGGCTCCTTTGATCAGGTCCTAGAATCCCCAAACATGTTAGTGCAGATATAGCTTAGAAACATTAAGCTGGGGGTGCAGATCCCCAGGGCTTTCTGTTGATGTCATGGTTGCTGATCAGAGGAATCCCCTCAAAAGGAAATTGATATTTTAAACCTTTGCAGAAACTTATGTTCCAAAATGCTATGGGATACACTAAGATAAAAGCAAAAAACTGCGGATGCTGGAAATCCAAAACAAAAACAAAAATAAAAATACCTGGAAAAACTCAGCAGGTCTGACAGCATCTGCGGAGAGGAACACAGTTAACGTTTCGAGTCCGTATGACTCTTCAACAGAACTAAGGAAAAATAGAAGAGAGGTGAAATATAAGCTGGTTTAAGGGGGAGTGGGACAAGTAGAGCTGGATAGAGGGAGATTGTCATTATTTTTAAATGTATTTCCATCCATTGTTTTATCTCTACCTTTTAGCCTTTTTCGATCCCTTCCCCCCACCCCACCAGGGCTACCTGTACCTTGCTTGTCCTGCTTTCTACCCTTAATGTCACCTATTAGCACATTTCTTAGCTAATATCACCACCGTCAACACCTCTTTGTCCTTTTGTCTATGACATCTTTTGGCAATCTCCACCTATCACTGACCCTCTACTCAGCTCTACTTGTCCCACCCCCCCCCTTAAACCAGCTTATATTTCACCTCCTTTCTATTTTTCCTTAGTTCTGTTGAAGGGTCATTCGGACTCGAAATGTTAACTGTGTTCCTCTCCGCAGATGCTGTCAGACCTGCTGAGTTTTTCCAGGTATTTTTATTTTTGTTTTTGCTGTGGGATACAGGTCACTGAAGAGACTATTTCATCCCTCCCCCACCCCCTCCAGCCTCACTCCCACACATTTAGGCCTGAATTTCATACTCCCACGCTGGCGGGATTTTAGGCAGGGAGAGCGTGAAATAGAACAAATGGACTCCCTGCTGGGTCCCCACCCACCCCAACCCCACAGCGATTTTACACTGGGGTGGGCGATGCCTCAGAGGGCTGCCTGCCCTTGCCCCGATTGAAGTGGTCAACTATTAGCCACTTAAGGTCCGTTTCCCACCCGGCCTCAATTTTTAGGCTAGCAGGAGAATTTCCCAGGCGTGGGGGAAGCCCGAAAATGCCCGGGCTTAGGCCTCAGGCAGGAAGATGGGGGGTGGGGCGGATGCCTCTTTCAGAAGTCCTCCTTAAAGGTCTGGTGGCTGCTGGACCTCCCTCCCCCCACAGCCTCTCCCCCGACACCCAAACCCCCCACTATCCAACACCTCCCCCACCCCCGCCTCCACCCCGCACTCCAGGCCTTCCCTACCTCCCCACCTTGAGACCCGGAAAACTTACCTTTCCATCAAGCCCCAGGACTCGGGCTCTAATATCTTCAGGCAGTTCCTCTTCTGTCCATTGCAGCTTCTGTCGCTGCAGGGACTAGAGAACTGCTGGCCAATCAGATTGGCTGGCAGCTGTCTACAGTGGGACTTTCTCCTGAGTGAGAGGCGGATGCATGGCTGTGGGGCAGGCAGAACCGGCAGGGATGTGTCCCCTCCAACTCTTCAGATGGTGGGACAGGAAACCCCACCATCTGAAATATCCTGGCCTTAGGATCTGCATCACTGCCAGGCGGGGCGATGTAAACAATGTAATGCTGCAAAGCCAGCTGATGTTAATGCAATGCTGCTAAGCTGTGCATTTGGTGAATCAGGACAACATGTTTCATTCCTGTTCTATTCCCTCTATTTTGTCTTTCACCAAGTGTCTTGTTTTGCATATTTTCTTGTTCTGTGCTGCATTGTGAACAAATGTAATGCTGTTCAAATTATTTCTCACTAAATATGTCCCTCTTTCTGTTCTACAGCATGATGATAAGCCATATTGCCACAAGCCTTGCTACGCAACATTGTTTGGACCTAAAGGTGAGAGTGAATGGATCCTCCTAGCAAGAGGGTGTCACTTAACTAGGGACCAGGGTGTCAAATATCCACTGTAGGCCTCCTGTTTAATAATTTTATAAAATTCCTTTGTCTGGTATTTGAAATCCATCATAGAATCTTACAGGACAGAAGGAGGCCATTCAGCCCATCATGCCAGTGCCAGCTCTTTGATGGAAAAGCTCTATGAGTCCCACCCCTTGTTCTTTTCCCATAGCCCTGCAAATTTTTCCCCTTCAAGTATTTATCCAATTTCCTTTTGGAAGTTACGATTGAATCAGTAACCAGGGTTAATCACTTAAAATAGCTGGGAAACGAATTAGAGGGGAACTGATAAAAAATGTTAAAAAAATCATCACACAGGGTGATGGAATCAGATTTTAGCAGAACTTTTAATAAGAAATTGGACATCTGCTTGAAGACAATTAATTTGAAGAGCTGTGGGGAAAGAGGAAGGGAGTGGTACTAAATTAGACAGCTCTTTCAGGCTTGATGGGCTGAATAGCCCCCTCCTGTGCTGAAGATTGAATCATTTCCACCATCCTTTAGTGTGTTCCGGATCAGAACAACTTGCCGCGTAAAAAAAATTCCCTGTTTTTTTCAGTTTTGATGACTTCAATTGACCCCCAACATTCAGAGCTTTTTGTGGGAGAGAGTTCTAGATTTCCATTATGCTTTGTGCCAAGGTGTGCTTCCTGACATCACCCCTAAACATCCTATCTCTAATTTTTAGATTGTGCCTCTTTTGGTCTGGACTCCCCCACCAGAGGAAATAATTTCTCTCTATCCAAACTATCAAAAAGTTTCATATATCAAATATCTCAATCAGATCAGCCAGTCTCCTAAACTGAGGGGAATACAAGCCAAGGTTATGCAGCCATGTGAAAAATAACACAGTTGACATTAACATTAGTGCTCTGGTTGGGGACTATTGTGATTTTGCTCACATTGTTTCACATTTTGTTTATGTCTCTTGTTCTCAGGCGTGAACATTGGAGGATTTGGCTCCTTCATCTATGACCAGCCTCCGCCAGCCTCCAATGCACAACCGGCCACGGCTCCTGAGGAACAAACTCCCAAGTCAGTGGCGCCGAAAACCACAGCCCCTCCTAAGGGCCCTAGCAAAGGTAAGAGATCCAGGGCTTCAGTTCTAGTGCATGGCCTACAGCCTCAATGTCTTTGCTGCATCCTTACAAGCAATTACGTTGTCAGCCATGGCTGAGTGGGTAGCACACTCTCCCTCGCCAGAAAGTGATGGGTTCAAAACCCACTCCAGAGACTTGAGCATATAACCCAGCTTGACACTCCAGTGCAGTGCTGAGGGAATGTTGCACTATATAAGGTGCCATCTTTCAGATAAGACATGAAAGCAAGGCCCTGTCCGCCCTCTTAAATGGGCATAAAAGATCTCATGGCACTATTTGGAAGAGTATGAGTTCTCGCCTGTATCCTGGGCCAATATTTATTTAATTGTCAATCAACATCAGATTATCTTGTCATTATCACGTTGCTGTTTGTGGGAGCTTGCTGTGTGCACATGTGATTGGCGTGTTTCCTATATCACAATAGTGACTACACTTCATAAGTATTTCATTAACTGTAAAAAGCTTTGGGACAGCCTGAGGTAGTGAAAGGCAAGTCTTTCTTCTATTAGCCCCCATGAACTGTCTGTATTTACAGAAATTTATAGTTTGGACTTCAAACTATTTGCCATTCCCTATTTAGTTTGGGTCTGCACCCTCAGTGGGTTTCTACCCCCAGCAGTAATTGGTCTGATGAAGGGCTTTTGCCTAAAATGTCAATCTCTCTATCCTCCTCTCTTTCTCAGCAACTTGCTAAGCGTTTCCAGCATTCATGATTGTCCTGCTTATCTCTGGCTTCTCATATAACCCACACAGTAGCTTTGCTTTCATTCCAACCTAGTCACCCCACTCTGAGCATCAAAGAAATGGAAGGTAAGATGAATAATGAATGATAAAACTCCAGTTACATGGCTAAAGGCACAGAATGCATCTCATTGTCACTGTGCGGTGACAGATTCCTTTATTTATTTGTGTGATTGGCTTTATGTTTTGAATCCTTGAGTTGCTATGGAAACCCAGAATGGACATTAAACATTTATTGTATGGGAAAACATAGTAGCTTGTGACAGGAGTCAGCAATTACAGTCAGGTAGGGTGGTATGGCGGTTGTTACTGGACTAGCAATCCAGAGGCCCTGACTATGTAACCAAGGGGAGTTCAAATCCCACAGTAGCTTGAGAATTTGAAATTTAAAAAACTGGCATCATTGAGTGTTGTAAAAACCCAACAGATTCATTAATGTGCTTTGGGGAAGGAAATCTGCCATCCTCACTCAATCTTGTTTATATGTGACTCCAGGTCTTTAAAGTTAACTTTTAATACAGCTCTTTCTTCTGTTGACTCCATGAATTGTCTTTGTAAATGTGCTTGATGTGTCTGTACTCTTGACTTTCACCCATTTGCCACTCCCCCTTTTAGTTTTGGCCAATCCCAACAGTGGTTGCCTTCTGCCTTCTGAAGTCACTGCGTTGTATCAAACTGCTGCATCAGCTTTAAGAAGCAGGCCGACCACCATCATATCCACATCCTGAGAATTCATTTTTCAAAAAGGCAATTTGTTGTCATTGGTTCACATGGGAGAGAGAGGATGGTTGATTTAATTACTTATGTATTCAGGCTGAGGAAATGCCATCACACCCATTCTTCTGCTTATTACACCCTGTATGCCAACCATCTCTTTCCCTAAGATAAAAGCAAAGAACTGCGGATGCTGGAAATCCTAAACAAAAACAAAAATACCTGGAAAAACTCAGCAGGTCTGGCAGCATCGGCGGAGAAGAGCACAGTTGACGTTTCGAGTCCTCATGACCCTTCAACAGAACTAAGTAAAAATAGGAAAGGGGTGAAATATAAGCTGGTTTAAGGTGGGGGAGTTGTTGGGACAAGATGAGCTAGGTAAAGGGCGAAGAAAGAGAGGTGTAACTGATTCAGGAGTTCTGGCAGTGCACTTTGATATTTGAGCAACTGGCTGAGATGTGGGGACAGATCAATATAGGGATTTATCTTTGGGGATAGGGGAATAGCTGCTTTAACACTAGCTAAAAGGGATAGCCTATGAGTAAGTATATACTTATATAATTTGCCTGTACTTGCTGTTGATATTAATAAAAATACCAAGTCAATTTATCTGTGTGGATTAATATACTCAGCGGGACTAACAGTGGTAGACAAACAAAAACTGGATCACTCAGTCCCCTCAACCAGTACTTTGCACTCTAAAAGGCCAGGTTCTTGACTGTACAGTTAACGCCTTCCCAAAGTGTTTACTATGAATGAATTCGGCAATTTGCCCCATTTGCTCACTTTCATGATGGGGTGAATCTATAACATCGCCCAGCTCCACCCCACCTCAGCCCCTCTGCTGCTGAAATCCTCATCGATGCCATTGTTACCTCTAGACTCTTCTGGCCGTCCATTTCCCACCCTACATAAACTTCAGCTTAGCTAAATCTCTGCTGCCTGTAACCTAACTTGCACCAAGTTCCATTCACTCAACAGCCCTCCCCTCGTTGAGCTACATCGGTTCCTTGATATTAAAATTCTCATCCTTGTCTTCGAATCCCTCCGTGGATTCCCCCCTTCCCTATCTCTGTAACCTTCTCCAGCCTATAAACCTTCAAAATCAGTGCACTCCTCCAATTTTGGCCTCTTGCACATTTCTATTTCCATCTCTCGACAATGGCCAGTTGTGCCTTCAGCTGCCTTGGTCCTAAGTCTGGAATTCCGTCTCTAATCTTCCTTCCTTTAGGATGCTCCTTAAAACCCATTCCTTTGAAGGAGCTTTTGGTTATCTGTCCTAATGCCCCCTTTTGTGTCTTGATGTCAAACAATCATGTGATTGGAGTTCAGAAGAATGAAAGGTGATCGAAATGTACAAACTTCTGAAAGGGCCTGACTGGGGACACTGAGAGGTTGTTTCCCCTGGCTGGGAAATCTAGGACATGGGGACATGGCCTCAGGATAAGGTGCTGATCATTTAGAACTGAGATGAGAAATTTCTTCACTCAAAGAGTTGTGAATCTTTGGAATTCTCTACCCCAGAGGGTTGTGGATGCTCCATTGTTGAATATATTTAAGGTTGAGATAGACAGATTTTTGATCTCTCGGGGAATCAAGGGATATGGGAGCTCGCAAGAAAATGGAATTGAGGTAGAAGCTCAGCCACAATCGTATTGAATGATGGGGCAGGCTCAAGGGGCTGAATGGTCTACTCCTGCTCCTATTTCTCATGCTGTCATGTTTGAGTGTTTTGGGGAGCTCTATTTGCTAGGTACGATATAAGTGTAAGTTTGAGTTTGATAGCATATGATAATTTCAATACTTTGCAAACCCTTTAATGGGCTTCTTCTAATCTTTTGCAGCATCAAGCATGACCACTTTTGCTGGGGAACCCAACATGTGCCCAAGGTGTGGGAAGAAGGTCTATTTTGGTGAGTCCAATACGTCATATGAGCAACCGTTCACTGGTAGGAAGCAAGTGCAGACTTTGGAGGTGATACAATGTTCCTCAGTGAGAGATGAGTATGACAGGAGCATGGAGTTGGAGAATCGAGGCTGCACGGTTGTGGCCTGATCTCCCTAGAACTTGAGAATGGACCATGCTTTGAGTTGTAATGGCAGAGAGGGATGTCCTTTCAACTCACCCCCAAGTGGGCAGATGCCCACAGCTTGCATTACCTCAACACTTGACTATAAGACTTTGCTTTCTTGGTCAGATTGGGATTATGGTTGAAATTAGAAGGAATATATTTTCTAAACTGCAGTCTCTCTATTATTCACAGCTGAGAAGGTGACATCACTGGGCAAGGATTGGCATCGCCCTTGCCTGCGTTGTGAACGTTGCAACAAGACTCTGAATTCAGGAGGCCATGCAGAGGTGAGCAGAGGATTATGTCGCAGCAAACAAATGATGACAAAGTCAAGTCCAACAATAAAATGAGATAGACCCTGGTTTAATAAAGCTCCAATCTGGCAGGCAGGCAGGAAGATCCTTTGCATACCCTTGAAGCAGGTATTTGGCACGTTTCATATGCAAATAAGGGGTCTAACCCCATTTTGAGGCCCCCAATAGTTTGCCTTCAGGAAAACCAAGCCAATATACTACCTAACAGGACAAATAAAGTTCCTTAAACTCTGAAGAAGAGTCATACGGACTCGAAACGTTAACTCTGTTTCTCTCTCCACAGATGCTGCCAGACGTACTGAGTTTTTCCAGCATTTTCTGTTTTTATTCCTTAAAGGGACCTTTCAGACCACAAACAACAAGAAAAGGTTTTCAAAGATACTTACCTGAATGTGAAATTGAGGGGATCAGGAGCGCACCCATCAACCTTGCATTCAAAGAACAAGGACTTCCCCCATGATTTGCCTCATAGTTTTCCACCCCCACCCTTTGTCCACCTCGCTCACTCCACCAACACCCTTATCTGAAGGCTGCTCTCCGATCTCCAATCGTGTTTCCTGATAATGAGACCCAATATCAGGAGTGTCCTGGCCTTCACCATTCAGACACTGGGCTCACCCCATTCCATGCTCAAAAATGGGCATGTTCAAATTTCTAGGCAAAGAATGAATACATTTCACATCAACAGATTGTGTGAGAACTTAATTGCTAATGATCTGCGGTATAATGATTTGACATAAAAGCAGAAATGATCAGAATGAATCTAGCCTGAATTTTAATGGACACATCTCATTCCAACAACACCGTGATGGCCCAATTTTGTTAGAATGAGGCAAGCCATATACTAGAAAATGTCCTATAATGCAGGACGAAATCCAAGTGAAAGCAAAGTCCTTGCATTAGCTCTTGATGGTAAAAAGAAAGAACTTGCATTTCTATTGTGCCTTTCATGGTCTTAGGTCATCCCAAAGCACTTCAAAACAAGTGCCTTTGACGTGTAGTCACTGTTGCAATGGAGGACATGTGGCAGCCAATTTGTGCACTGCAAACTCTCATAAACAGGAATGAGATAAATGACCAGGTAATCAGTTTTAGTGATGTTTGTTGAGGGATAAATATTGCCGAGGACATCAAGAAGAACACCCCATGCTCTTCAAATAATGCAATGGTATCTCTTGCATCCATCCAAAAGGCATATGGGGCTTAGCCAGGATAAGAGAAAGGATTACACTAGTGCTTGGCTGTGAAGTGCTTTGGGGCATCCTGAGTCATGAAAAGTATTATAGAAATACAAGTCTCCCCTTTCTTTGTCGCTGCTGTTATGTAGGTGAATGTAGCAGCCATCTTGTGAATGGAAAGGTCTTTAAAGAGCAAATGAGGTGACTGCCCAATTATTCTGTTTTTAATGGTGTTTGATTGATGTTAGTGCAGATGTAGCTCATTTCACAATTCTGGCTTTGGTGCAAAGAACAAATAAAAGTTAAAAATCCCAAACTGGAAGGAAATGTGTGACAATATCAAAACAATGAAATGTCAGGTGTTACACAGGTAGCTTATGGGATCAGGATACTAATCATTGGGTGACAGATTCCTCTTTAGAAAGATGGCTAGTTGGAACTTGCAGTCAATATCTTCCTTTATGACTGTAAATTACTCCTAGAATATTCAGAGAATAACATTTTTTGGTTCATTCATGGAATGTAAACATTGCTGGCAAGATTAGTATTTACTGCCCATCCTTAATTACCCTTGAGAAGTGGTGAGCCACCTTCTTGAACCGCTGTAGTTCATGTGGCAGATGCCATTTTTGTCCACTATTTTACTGAATCATTTATTCCCACAAGCTCCAACACAAGCAAAGTACAGGAGAAAGAGGGGCATAAGAACATAAGAAATAGGCGCAGCAGAAGGTCACACAGTCCCCCGAACCTGCTCGCCATTCAATAAGATCATGGATGATCTGACCTTGGCCTGAACTCCACTTTCCTGTCTGCCCCCCATAACCCTTGACTCCCTCACCGATTAAAATTCTATCTAACTCATCCCTGAATATATACAATGACCCAGCCTACTCTGCTCTCTGGGGTAGAAAATTTCAAAGATTCACAACCCTCTGAGAGAAGAAATTCCTTCCCATTTCTGTCTTAATTGGAAGACCCCTTATTTTGAAACTATGTTCCCTAGTTCTAGATTCCCCCATGAAAAGCAACATCTTCTCAGCATCTACCTTGTCAAGCCCCCTCAGAATCTTATATGTTTCAACAAGATCACCTCTCATTCTTCCAAACTCCAATGAGTACAGACCTAATCTGCTTAAAGTTCCCTCATAAGAGAACCCCATTAATCCCAGGAATCAAACCAGGGAACCTTCTCTGAACTGCCACCAATGCAAGCATAGCCCCCCAAAGTATTATATGTGTGGTCTCACCAACAGCCTGTACAACTCTAGCAAGACTTTCCTACTTTTATGTTCCATCCCTCTTGCAATAAAGGCTAACGTTCCATTTCTCTTTCTACTTACTTGCTGTACCTGTATACTAACCTTTTGTGTTTCATGTGTCACGACTCACTGGGGATAGTGCACTGCCATATCAAGCCCCACTGCTCTCCGAGCCGCGACAAATGTGAAAAGTTTGATCAACCCAACTAATTGTTTAATTTAGGTTAACAGAATACGAGCACCAGGTTTGTAAATTAATAAGTAAATAACTGTTTATTGAAAAAATTGTCTTTAACCAGTGGCAAAAGAAAGAAATGTGAACTGCCAACTTCTAACTCTATAACCTAAACTCCACCCCTTCTTAAATCCCTATACACACGTATATAAGACATATGAGACACACAAAAACATGGATTTTAAGGGTGGGATAAAACAGTTCAATAGCATCAGGACTCAATGGGTTGATTTTGATCGATGTCTTCCAAATTTATTTCAGTTCTTTGTTGATAACACAAGGTGGTCTTCCAGCAGTTTCAGTCTTTATTTAATTGGTTGAGCACTTGCCTTTCAATGTCTCTAATGGTGATTTTCCCCTTTGCCTCTTGACAGGGGTTTTAAGAGAGAGAGCAGGTTATAGAGATATGAGGAGAAAAAGCCAGCTAGCTATTATTGTGAAACTATTGGAATCTTACACACACAGGAGAGAGAGGTTTTAGGTCTTTTTCCTTTCAGGCTAGGAGCTATTCTACTGCACTGCTCTCCCACAAACCCTGGTCACTTGGTCAGGAGCCAATTAAAGCGTTGTTGCCAGGTAGTTCCCCATTAGACCAGATTGTTCCTCAGCACCATCCTGTCTTTCATGGCACATTCTGTTCCAGGACAGCAACATTGCATATATCCCTCACATTGTTCCAGTGGACATGTCTTTCAAACTTTAGCCATTGTAATTATAATCCACAGTCCAACAGAAGTAAAAAGATATGTTCTTTACATGCCTCCACCCTTAAAAGAGATGAAACACCATTTCAAAAATGTGTTTCATCACAAGGTATGTGACACATGAACAAAAAAACATGAGACCTACTTCCTTCCTCCCCTTTATACAATCTTCAGCATTTCTTACCCCTTTAACTTATTTTAGTATTTTACAGCCAGGGCAATGCACCCTTGATTACATTATTTTTGCTGACAATGTGACAATGTGGTTGAAACAATAAACTCCATCTAAACAGTCTCGCATTTCAAGTTTTAAACTTTTCAATGAGCGCCAGCAGATTGTGGCCTGTGTAGATTAATGTTTCTTTGTTATCGTGTCAGACATAAACTTCAAAGTGTTGAAGAGACAACAATGCCAGAATTTCTTTTTCTACTAAGATAAAAGCAAAAAACTGTGAATGCTGAAAATCCAAAACAAAAATAAAAATACCTGGAAAAACTCAGCAGGTCTGGCAGCATCTGCGGAGAGGAACACAGTTAATGTTTCGAGTCCGTATGACTCTTCAACAGAACTAAGGAAAAATAGAAGAGAGGTGAAATATAAGCTGGTTTAAGGAGGGGTGGGACAAGTTTTGCCTTGTTCACCTTCATTGCTTTCCATTTCTCTCCTGGTGTTTGACAAGGTGTTTACTAAAACTTGCTTTCACAGCCATATTTCCTTCCTCAGTGACTGTCTCCACCTATCACTGGCCCTCTATCCAGCTCTACTTGTCCCACCCCACCCCCCTTAAACCAGCTTATATTTCACCTCTCTTCTATTTTTCCTTAGTTCTGTTGAAGAGTCATACGGACTCGAAACGTTAACTGTGTTCCTCTCCGCAGATGCTGTCAGACCTGCTGAGTTTTTCCAGGTATTTTTATTTTTGTTTTTTCTTTTTCTACTGTTGAGTACTTCCTCTGATATTGATTTAATTTCTTGGAAAAGTACCCCACCAGCTTCTCTATCCCTAATTGATCATTTTGGAATAGGTCTGCACCTACCCCCAAGTCGCTAGCATCAGTTGCCATTTTAAAAGATTTGGTAAAGTCAAGGGCGGCCAACACTGGTTCATTTATTAAGATTACCTTCAGCTTTTCAAAGGCTGCTTGGCATTCTGCTGACTTTTGCCTGTTTTCTTAACACATTGGTGAAGGTACAGCTATTGTGCTGAAGTTAGGCACAAACTTCTGATAAAACCCACACATTCCCAAAAATCCCATGATTTCTCGTGTTACTTTACATGCTCCTGTGAGTCTTTCTAGAAACATGGACACGTAATCCAACATGGAGGATTTGTCCTTCTGCTTTAGAACCTTTTCCTTAATCACTTTTAATGGGCCTCTTATTTCATGACCATAGATCAATTCAAATGGACTAAATCCAGTAGATTCATTTGGAGAATCTCTGGTAGCGAATAGTAAGAAACCTAACCCTTTGTCCCAATCCTTTGGGGAATAGATCTTAATCATGGCTTTAAGAGTCTGATGGTATCTCTCCTGTGTCTGTGGGTGATAGGCAGTAGATTTTAGTTGTTTGATATCCAAATTGCTGATTATGTCCTGGAAAATCTTTGACATGAAGTTACAGCCTTGGTCAGATTATATTTCAATTGGAAGGCCATAACGAGTGAAAAACTGAGTTAACTTTTCCACTGCCTTAGCTGTAGTTGTCCTTAAAGGAATAGCTTCTGGAAATTGGGTTGTCATATCCATGATTGTAAGGATATACTGATGTCCTGCTTTCGTTTTGGGTAATGGTCTTACACAATCTACTAATAACTGACTAAATGGTTCTTCAAAAACTGGTATGGGTAGTAAAGGTGCTGGTTTGGTTGCATGTTGAGGTTTACCTACTACCTGACATGGCCAGGTAAAATGCCTATTTATCGATGCTTGTTTTCCGTATTCCTACATGTCCTGCCACAGAGATTTCATGTGCTACTCTCAATGTCTCCTTACGATATTTGGGCAGTACCACTATCTGATGAACAACCGTCCATTCCTCATCAGCAGGTCCGTGAGGGGGTCTCCACTTCCTCATCAGAACTTGGTTTTCAATGTAATAGCATTCTGGAACTCCTTCCGCCTCAGCTTCAGTGTGAGCTGACTGTGCTAACTTGTTTAACTCTGGATTTGCTTTCTGAGCCTCAGTTAATGAAGACACACCAAACACTTCCTTTGAATTATCCTCATCCTTAAAGAAAGCTTTGGCTACTCTAACATCTGCTCGTGGTATTACTTTGACCTCTGGTGATGGACTTTGTTTAGCCATTGCTCTGGTCATCACACACGAAAATACTAGGAACTTGTTCTTTAACTGCTCCGTCTCTTTAGCCTCTCTTGGATTTTCTGTAATCATGGGCAAAGCTATAACCTTCATTCCTGCCAAATCATTCCCCAGGAGTAAATCAACTCCACCCACAGGGAATTTCTTAACCGCTCCTACAACCACCGATCCAGATAACAAATCACACTCCAATTGCACTTTGTACAATGGAACCGGGATCTATTCTCCACATATCCCATTTACCAATACTTTAGCTTTCATTGAACTCACTGGAGGGAAAACTAGGTCCTTCTCCAGCAAAAGAGTTTGAGTAGCTCCTGTGCCCCTTAATATAGTTATGGGTTTATCTGCATCATTTTATGAAAAAGGGGTTATCTTTCCTTTCGACAAGAATCCTTTATATCTCTCATCTACCTTATTTACTTCACCTGCATTCACAGCAGTGTTTACCTCCAGACCCTTATTTGTAGTTAAAGCTACAATTTGATCTGTGGCATTTTCTTTTTGAGTTCCTTTTTCGGACTCACTCTTACGAACTCCAATAATTTCCATGGGATTCCCTCAGAACTCCCAGAATTCTGAATGAATGTGTCCCACCTTATTTCAATGGAAACACTTAGGCCTTCGAGTTTCACCTCCACCCTCAGTACTTTCTTCCTGATCTGGGGAGGAGATCTCTAGGTATTCCCAGCTATCCATTCTTTACCCTGGCTACTTGCCTTCCTTCCACTCTCCCACTTTCTATCCTTTTCAAATTTGATGGAAAAAAGGTTTAGTTTTATGGATCAGCTCATAATCGTCAGCCATTACTGCTGCCTGTTTAGTAGTTGCAACCCTTTGGTCTTCAACATGGGTTCCTATTACAGAATGTAGGGAGTTTTTAAATTATTCCAAGAGAATGGTCTCTCTGAAAACTTCATAGGTAGTTTCAACTCCTAATGCTCAAATCCACCTGTCAAAACTACTTTGTTTAATCCTTTCAAATTCAATGTAAGCTTCCCCATCTGTTTCCTTAAATTTCAAAACTTTTGTCTGTATGCTTCAGGGACCAACTCATATGCACTCAAAATGGCCTTTTTCACCACATCATAATCCCTAGAAACCTCCTCTGACAGTAAAGCATAAATTTCCTGTGCCCTACCTGTCAATTTGTTCTGCATGGGCAATGTCCAGTTTTCCTTTGGACAGTTCATCTGTTTAGCTATCTTCTCAAATGAAATAAAGAATGCGTCAACATCCTTTTCCTCAAACGTCAGAAGAGCCTGCACAAATTTAAACATCTCCCCACTGGGTTTGATCTAGAAATAAACCCTGCCTCACCTACTGGTGTCCCTTTTTAACTGCCAGCATTCTAAGCTGGAATTCTCTCTCTTTTTCTCTTTCCTCCTTTTCTAACTTTGCCATTTCTAACTCCCTTTGAAATGCTCGCTCTCCTATTCTTTTTCTTTCTCTGTCCTTGCTGCCTGATCCCTTTGGAATGCCCTTTCTCGTTCCTTTTCTTTTTCTTCTGCCTCAAGTTCCAGTTTTGTTATTTGCAACTGAATTGGAGCCCATTCCAGTGAACCACCCCTTGGAGAATTCGGTGTTTCGAATGCTGTGCCATCTCTTCGATTATCCCTGCCTTCCTTGCTTTGGCAGGCAATCCTACTCTTAGGGCAGAATTTTGCTCTCGTCAGGCGGGCTTGGAGGGGGCGGGGGGGAGTGGTTAAGAGGCCAACTGCCACCCCCGATTGGGGCTGAACCACAATTTCACGCTGGGGGTGCCAGTTAAGGCCTGCCCAGCATGAAACACATGCTGCAATGCTGCCTGTGGCAGGGGGGGTGTGGGGGGGAGGGGGGGGAGAGAGATAGTGGGAGGAAGGCAAGCGTGCAAGTTTGTGCATGCGCGCAGGTACATGCAGGAAAAGCTCCGAGACACAGAGCTGCCTCAGGGAGATGAAGATATAAAAAAATTAAAATAAAGCATTTTAAGGTGTTAAAAAACATGTCCCCTCATGTGACTCTGTCTTGCAGTGGCAACCCTTTGGTCTTCAGAATGGGTTCTTATTACAGAAGGGAGGGAGTTTTTAAATTCCTCCAAGAGAATGGTCTCGCTGAGAACGTCATAGGTAGTTTCAACTCCTAATGCTCGTATGCATCTGTCAAAACTCTGTCACATGAGCAGGGACATTTGTCCAGGAATTTTTTTTTGATGACGGACCGAAGCCTCATCCCACCCGTGGATGAGGTTTCACAAAAAATGCAAAGGCCGCTTGGCCGTTTCGCCTGCCCGCCAACCATAGGGTTGGATGGGCAGTGAAAAATGTAATTCAATGACATCGTTAATGGCCTTAATAGGCCATTAATTGTTGCTGGGTGTGCTGCTAACTCCCATGCGTGCCCGCTGACTGAAATATCGCGCGAGTGCATTATGACATCAGGACGCTCACCTGAGGTCACCGCGATTAATTTTACACATGCTCGGGTCAGGTGCCGCTCGCCCAACAAGCTAAAAATTCTGGCCTTAATATATTTGCCAATTCGATTAACCTGGCTTTTGGGATCCCTTGTAAAATCGTCAGGAACATCTCTTCCACTTGCAGGAGATTTTTAGCAGTTTCCAGTGCCATTTTATTTTTGACAATACAAACCTGGTGTTTCCTTTTAGCTTTTAGTACTTACTAAATCTACAACCAAATCATCATTGTCTTTTGTTCCAAAATATCCTGGGCCCAAGCCCCCAAACTTCGTCACGGCTCACTGGGGATCGTGTGCTGCAATATCTAGTCCCGCTGCTCCCTGAGCTGTGACACATCTGAAAAGTTTGATCAACCTACCTAACTGTTTAATTTAGGTTAACGGAATATGAGCACCAGGTTTATAAACTTAGTAAGTAAATAACTGTTTATTGAACAAACTCTTGTTAACCAGTGGCAAAAGAAAGAAATATGAACTGCTAACTTCTAACTCTATAACTTAAACTCTACTCCTTCTTAAATCCCTATACACACACATACAAGACACATAAAACACACAAAAACATGGATTTTAAGGGTGGGATAAAACAGTTCAACAGCACCAATTCCGGAGTACAGGATTCAATGAGTTGATTTTGATTGGGGTCTTCCAAATTTCTTTCAATGGAGACTTCAGAATTCTGTGGTACAGAGGGATCGAAGTGTTCTTGTACATATGTAAAGAACATATCTTTTTATTTCTGTCGGACTGATGACACGAGGTGGTCTTCCAGCAGTTTCAGTCTTTAGTTCACTGGTTGAGCACTTGCCTTTCAATGTCTCCAATGATGATTTTCCCCTTTTGCCTCTTGACAGGGGTTTTCAGAGGGAGAGCAGGTTAGGAGATATGAGGAGAAAAAGCCAGCAGCTATTATTGTGGAATTACTGCAATCTTACACACACAGGAGAGAGAGGTTTTAGGTCTTTTTCCTTTCAGGCTAGGAGCTATTCTGCTGCACTGCTCTCACACAAACCCTGGTCGCCTGGTCAGGAGCCAATTAAAGCGTTGTTGCCAGGTAGTTCCCCATTAGACCAGATTGCTCCTCAGCACCATCCTGTCTTTCATGGCACACTCTGTTCCAGGACAGCAATATTGTATATATCCCTCACACTGTTCCAGTGGACATGTTTTTCAAACTTTAGCCATTGTAATTTCAATCCACAGTGCAACAGAAATAAAAAGATATGTTCTTTACACATGTACAAGAACACTTAGATCCCTCTGTACGACAGAATTCTGAAGTCTCCATTTAAATAATATTCTATTTTTCCATTCCTCCCACCAAAGTGAACAACCTCACATTTTCCTACATTATATTCTATCTGCCAAATTTTTGCGCACTCACTTAATCTGTCTAAATCCCTTTGCAGGCTCTTTGTAACCGCCTCAAAACTTGCTTTCCCACCTATCTTTGTACTATCCACAAATTTGCCTGCAATACATGCAGTCCCTTCATCCAAGTTATAGATTTAGATTTTAAATGGTTGAGGCCCCAGCACTAATTTCTGTGGCATTCCACTAGTTACTATTTGCCAACCCGAAAGTGACCCATTTATCCCAACTCTGTTCTCTGTTAGCCAATTCTCAATCCACTGACTGCACTGTATATTCTCTAACTCTCTCATTTTCACCGATGAACCATCATCCCTGTGCTTGCTGACCTACATTGCCCTCACTACCCCACCCTCCCCATTCCGACAATACCCTTGGCCCAGTCCTTTTGCTCCATCATTGATGCCCATGGCTTAAGCTGCCTAAGCCCTAAACCTTGGAATTTCCTCCCTAAACTTCTTCACCTTTCTACTTCTCTTTCCTCTTTTTAAGAAGCTCATTAAACCTATCTCTTTGACCAAGTATTTGAGCTTTGTAATTAGATTTGCGTTACCAAAAAATACAGGCCTTGAAATGATCCTTCGTAAAAAATGAGCGCTCGGGATAATAGCCGCATTCCTATGCTGCTCCTTGTTCCGCCATGCTCCATAGGTTAGTGCCTGAGTTATAATTGTGGGTAAAGGCAATCCTTATGAACGCTTTGAAGCATTTTGGATGCTTATGCTCTCACTGCATACTTGCAGAGGCCAAGTATTTTTGTGAATCTGTTTCATTTGTTCAGCTATTCGAATCTGGCTGCTGATGTACTGTGGGAAATTAAACTACCATCTAATACAGCTGCAGATGTTGTTGCTGAAGCTGACCTAGTTTTATAATCCAGTAGAACATTGCATAATTTTCAAAAGGTATTTAAAGAATTGGATCAACAAACACAACAACTTACATTTATAAAATGCCTTTACTGTGGCAAAACATTGAAGTGCTTCATAAGCATCCCCTCCCAGTCCCCCACCACCCCTCCCCTTTTTTAGCTCATATTTAGTCAACTTTTGGCTGATAAGTCTCCTGAAAAGCACCTTGGGACATTTTATAACACTAAAGGCACTGTATAAATGCAAGTTGTTATTGATTAGCTGCATCACCTCGCAAGCCTTTGCAGGCAGTGAGACCAGCTTATTCAGCAAGCCACCTAGCTCCATTTCAGCCAGCCCACACTCACTTGGCAAATTCTTCCAAAGGTCAGAGGTTCAAACTTTAATTTTGGGATGGAAGTTAAGAATTAGCCAAGAGTGACCGGAGCAGAATTCGTGGAGTAAGCCCAAGGCCGTGGGAAACCTGGGTTTTTCCCTTTTGTATCACAGTGCAGGTCATTCTGTGCTCCCAGCCTCTGCCCCAGTCAAATGCCTCAAATATTTGTCCCTGTCACAGTTCTCCCTGGCTGTGTTCTGTGGCCATATCAGTCCAGTGACAAGGCAACTTCACTTAGTTTAAATCCATTTCCAAAGATATTTTCAGTATCCCCCTTCCACATTTCACTAAAGCACCACATAACATCTGCAGTAACCAACGAACACTCGAAACAAAGCAAAAGAACATGACATTTTTAAAAGCCAAATGCCAGACAGAAAAGAAAACCTAAGTCACTATTTTGAAGAAGAGTGTGGGAGTTCTCCCCAGTGTCCTGGTCGACATTTATCCCTCAATCAACACCATAAAAAACAGATGAGCTGGTCATTATCACATTTCTGTTTGTGGAAGCTTGCTGTGTTTAAATTTGCTGCTGCATTTCCTACATTACAACAGGGTGCTGTGTTACAAAAAATATTTCACTGGCTGTAAAACACTTGGGATGCCCTGAGGTTGTGAAAGGCACTACATAAATGCAAGTTCTTACTTTCAACAACATTCATGGTGAGTTGTAGAACAAACTGCCAACTCCCTTGCCTGTTTTTTTTTGGTCCAGTGAGAAAACTAGCACCCAAGGGACTTTGAATTTGCCAATTTGGAGGTGAATAGCATGGAGTACTATATCTTTAACAGGAGGCTGATTACAATGCACCTCCCTGGGAGTGGTGAAAGATGAGAATCTCCATGGCTTCCAAATAATCATTAGTCAGCCAGGAGGGAGAAAAGATGGTTTTTGCCCAATGCCTACTGTCTGAGCCAGTGCATAGATGAGGTAAAGTTCACTAACCGTATTTGGGAGGCTGACTCACAGAGCCTAGCAGTTCACTCACCAACACACAAGGACAGGAAGATGTTGCGAGGGATCCCTTCCCAACTCAGGCCATAAATGGTTAAAGGATGTGGCTGCCAATTGTGATGACACACTGGAGTTGGCTGTACACCATCAGGCTAGGGAGGGAAAGGCATATGGTTATGTCACTTTCTTAATGAATGGCAGAACAGGCACGAGGCCTGTTCCTGTGCAGACATGAAGTGGTCTGAGGTCAGAATCAGGGTCAGAGATGCGAAGATTGCTTTGCTGATGACAGTTATTAAAGTTGTTTTACTAACTAATAACAAATGTTTCCACATTCCGATCATAGGAGGAAGTGAAAAATACGCAAATCATAGAGTCACAGGGTGGAATTGTCCCGCACCATTGGCAGTGGGTGTCATGGCGGGCGGGGGGAGGGAAACAATATGGCGGGAAGGCCAAAAATTGGTTTCATGTCATTGTGAAATCAGCTTGCCATCGTTCACTCTGCCCATCAATGGCCATCCAACGTCAGGAACCTAATTTCAATGCATTTGCATCTCATCATCTTGCCTGCCTGCCAGAATCATCCCCCCTCCCATCGAATTTGCCTCCCATGTTGGCGTGACTTCAGAACGATGTGATTTACAACAGCATTTAAAAGGCGTGCATCTGGCGAGTTGAACTTTGAGGGGAATTGGAGGTGAATGCACACTAACATTGCGTAGTGCTCACGAGGGTCGACCATTCGACTTCAAGGAAGACACTGCACATCAGGCGAGGGCATAGACAAGTTGCTTTTTCCCGGCTGGCTGACAGTGCGGTGTCGGGACAAAGGCTGCACTGCAGTTGTGGCGAGGTGTGGGGGGGAAGGGCAAGGCAGCACGGTCTGATGGTAGTGCACGAGTACATGTTGGAGGGGGAGGGACGTGGCCATGCATTAGGAAATCTTGTATAAAGTGACCATTCTTCCACAGCTGAGACAGTTCAGGTGAAACTACATTGACATGTAGTGACAGACACTTGGAGTCGGGCCTTTAGCTTATCTGCCCACTCAAGCAAGGCAGAGGCTTGAAAGTGCCAACGAATGCTCCTGAACTTTTCACCCCTTGGGCACAGACTGCAAATTAATGAGCATTTTAGGGGGCTGCAGAACAATTGGATGACTGGGCAAGTTGTGCAATCTCCTTGCGAAAGTTGGCAATGGAGCAGTCACTGGTGGAGGAGCTCACAGCCCCTTGCAATGTCTACATTCAGGTTTGGACCAGTCTACCCCATGGTTCAAGCTACAGTGCAGCCTTGCAGTGTGGGTTAGGAGAATACCTGCTCCTGAGCTGAGAGCACAGCATGCAGTCCAGTGGGCGAAGCTGCCATTAATTGGTCAAATGGAGTGGGGCGGAGGCAGTGGGGTTTCGGGCAGCCATGCAGCACTCTAAACTCTGGCCATCCAAGTGGTGGCCAGCACTCTCCAGCATGCGTTAAGGGGCCTTGAGACGGAGCCAGAGCCACACATGTAACCATGAGAGGTAACCAGAGAAAATGACAGAACTCTGTGCCGCCGGCCCGGGCAGCAACGATAAGCCCCACCGAGGAGCATGCATAACTAATGTGTCCAGCGACTGTGAAGGTGCACCATCAGTGTGCTGAGAAGGTTGCACAAAGTACAGGGAGGAGGCCCTGGATTGAGACACCTGCCTTTATCTTGTGCAGGAACCAAGCTTTCAGTTCAGACTGACACGAGCACTGCTCATCATAACAAAGAGCCATAGACAGGATGACATTGTTTGGAGTTTGTTTACAATAGTCAACATTATGTACAAGTGATTGACGCCCATGCCCACATGGTGAAACTACATTTTCTTAAGCTTCCTAACCCTACTGCTACGTCTTGATGCTCCCCTGACATCCACAGTGGAGGTGGAGGTAGCCTGCTGACTGCTGTCTATGATGACCTTGACGGGTGTCCTCTGGAGGACCGCAATCTGCTGTGGGGCTCCTGCTGTGAGGCAGGTGCACCCTCCTTGGCTTGTGGAGCTGGAGCTGATGGGGTCGCAGAAAGAGGGGATTTGGATCAGTAAGACATTCCCGGAGTCACCTGGGTGGATGGCCCCGGGATGTCGAGCTGCTGGTCCTCCTCCCTATGGGTGCCCGAGCCCCCTCGCTGAGTCCTTGAGGAGAAAGGGAAGCTGGAGTGTTCCAGCTGTCCCACACCCTTCTCACGCTGACACTCTTGGAGGCCAACTGTGGCGTTGGTGATGGAGTTCAGCTGACCTACATTGGCTACCAATCAAATGACATCTTGATTTTAAAATTCTCATCTTTGTTTTCAAAATTCTCCCAGAAATTTCTTCCTATTGCTGGAAGCACCACAATCCTCTAAGACATCTGCACTCCCTTAATTCTGGACTCTTGAGCATCCTGAATTTTAATCATTCCACCATTGGTGGCTGCTCCTTCAGTTGCCTAGGCCCTAAGCTCTGGAATACCCTCCCTACACATCTCTGCCCTCTACCTCACGTTCCTCCTTCAAGACACTTAAAATCTAACTCCTTGACCAAACTTTTGGTCATTGCTTTATGTCACTCATGTCAAATTTTGTTTGATCGGTCCTGTGAAGCACCTTGGGGCATTTTACTACTTTTAAAGGTCCTATATAAATGCAGACTGTTGTTGTTGAGCCAGCAGATGTTGTGGGATATTCCTGGAAAGTGAACCTAGAAGCTCATCCAATTTTTAGAGGTTGATGGTGAGGGGACAAGTTTGATGTAGTAATGGGTGGCACCAAGCTTGGCTTTGAAGTCCAAAGGTGGAAGGGAAGATCAAAATGGACTTTGAGCTTCTAGAAAAGTATAAGCTTGACAGAGACCTTGCAATGGCTCTTGATTAAGATGGCAGCCGTGGCTCATAGTGGGTTCAAGCGCCACTCCAGAGACCAAGGGCCAGTCTGCAACTTGTTCTCATGTTTTGCTTTCAGAAAGTGCTGACCCTTGTTCTGCTATTAACACATTCTTATCTGACTTCTATGCCACTATTAACACCTGCTTTAGTCTTTAACACTATCATTACAATTCCCTTTGTCTTGTGTCCATGACACCTTTGTCATTAAATCTCTCCTGATCTCCCTAACCTATTTTGCTCCACCTGCTCCACCCCTATATCTTCAACAGTATAAAACCCATCAAATTTCTACCTCTCTTCAGCTCTGAAGAAGAATCATACTGACTTGAAACATTCACTCGGTTTCTCTCTCCACAGATACTGCCAGACCTGTTGGGTTTTTCCAGCACTTCCTCTTTTTATTTCAGATTTCCAGCATCTGCAGTATTTTGCTTTTACTTGAGTGATTCACTGTGCCCAGGCCAATATTTATCCCTCAACCAACAGATTATCTGGGCATTATCACATTGCTGTTTGTGGGAGATTACTGTGTGCAAAATAACTGCTACATTTCCTACATTACAACAGTGACTACACTTCAAAAATACCTCACTGGCAGTATAGCACTTCAAGATGTCCTAAGGTTATGAAAAGTGCTATATAAATGCAAGCTCCTTCATAATTGCAATACTGTAGAGATGGAACAAGAGCTCCCAGAATAAGGTCACTGTAGGTTTTTGACACCTGACCATCATGGTTCTAAGGGAAGAAAAGAATTCATCTAAATCACGTTAACATTGCTTTAATTATTGGCAGGGCCCAGGCACATTTGTTCCTCAGTCGAATGATTCTGAAACAAATGCCTGTTCGCTCCAATTAATGTCAAGAAAGAAAGGCCTTCGTTCTCTGCCTCTGTCACTATGCCCCTGCTGGGGATACACACAGCTGTGTATTGCTTCTGTAGCCTTGTTACAGGAGACCTGTGTTTTACTGATCTGTCACAGCCTATATCCTGGATACCCATTACAGGCCAGTGTAGTCAACACTGGGGAATGTTAGGGATAGGATTTGTGACATGCGTGATTACAAATCTACTGAAACATTTACAGATATCACAGAGATAGGGATAGATTTGGGTAGGCACCTAGCTGGATTTAGAGCCAGGCTCACGAGACTGCACTTATTATCATTTTTCATTTTATACAAAGCACATTGAGACAACTGGTAGTCATGAAAGGTGCTATATAAATGCAAGTCTTTTTTTCCTTTCAAGATGTTGGGGAGAACTTGCTGCCCTGCTATGTTTCCAATTTAGTGGCTGAGAGATCTTTTACATCCACCTGAGTGCAGACAGGGTCTTGATTTAACATTTCAACCAAAAGATGGTTTGACAGTGCAGCACTCCCTACTGCATGAAATTGCCAGCCTGGATTATGTGCTCAAGTCTTTGGAGTGGGGCTTAAACCTTCTGATTCAGAAGCGAGAGTCCTACCACTGAGCCAAGGCTGATACCTGTACAGATCAGATTGTACGTGATGCCCCCCACAGTAGGATTGCCTGTTGATTCTTGGCTCAGGTGCTGAAAAATGGCAGAGATACTGGACTGCTGTCAGCAGCACAACAGAAAGCAATATCTTTAGCAGTGAAGGGGAGAATGATTGGCCACCGACATTTTTTTAAAGAATTAGAAAAGATGAGACAGGGTAACTGTAAATAGACAGTCACTCCAAGATTAACATTTACTGGTGGAGCTCTGGTTCTGTTTAGGCACATTTGTTCATTAGCTGTGCAAGTTGGAGTAGAACCTGTCATCTCAGTGCATTAGCCGAGTCTGATGTCAGATCCTTTCCAGACACCAAGGGTAGAATTTTTCGCTCGGTGTGCGGGCTTGTGCATTGCAACATCAGCGCATGCTGATGTTGGGCAAGTGTCCCGATGTCAATGTGCACCCACGCGATATTTCAGCCAGCGGGCGTGCACTAAACTCAGGTGTGTGCCTGCCGACAAATTAAGAGGGCACTTAAGCCTATTAACGCCGCAATTAATGGAGGCTTTTTGTTTGCCCGTCTAACGCTACGGTTGGTGGGTGGCGAATCGGCCAGGTGGCCTTTGTATTTTTCAGGAAACCTCATCCTTGGGCGGGATGATGTTTCCATTATTAAATTTTTTAAAAAGTATGGACAGAATTTTCATCTTGTATATGTTCAGGTGACTGATTCTGAAGTGTGGGCATTTTTTCCGGATTTAAAACATTTTTTTTATTGCATTTAAATTCTTCAGCTCCCTGAGGCAGCTCTCTGCCTTCAGGGAGTTTTCACTCTGCGCCCCCCCCACGCCCGCGCTGACTTCAGTGCTGCTCCCGACATCACCCCGGCAGCGCTGATCCTTTCAGCACGCCTTTCACGCTGGCTGGCCGTTAATTGGCCAGCCAGTGTGAAATCACAGTCGGGTGTCCATTCCCCCGGCTTCTCCATGGCTTCTCCTTGGCCTGCCGATCGCGGGCGCCCACTGAACTAAAAATCCTAAACAAAAATAAAAATACCTGGAAAAACTCAGCAGGTCTGACAGCATCTGCAGAGAGGAACACAGTTAACGTTTCGAGTCTGTATGACTCTTCAACAGAACTAAGTAAAAATAGAAGAGAGGTGAAATATAAGCTGGTTTAAGGGGGGGCGGGACAGGTAGAGCTGGATGGAGGGCCAGTGATAGGTGGAGATAACCAAAAGATGTCACATCTTTAGTCACAACTGGAAATCCTGCCCCAGGAGAGATTATGTAGATGTAGATGTTTTCTGGTAATTTCCTGTGCTGTCATCAACAGCTCACAGCCCATTTCCTGCCTGATATTTCTAAAATGTCAGGACCTTTTCTCATCTGTGCTAGGAGATCAAGAATGCCCCATCAGCCAATGGGCCATGTTTTCATAGCTTACTAGCTGTGTGTAGAGGAGATTCACAGTTGTGACCTGCTAATTTACACTAAGTATGTACTCCTTAAATAAGAAAAGGAAAAGTCATCTATACTTTGACAAAGGTTATTTTCTGACCCACTTCTCCTCCCCTCTCTATCTTATACCTGCTCCTTTGTAAAGGCGGGTGAGTGGCCTGTTCTCATGAGGGCTCTGCAGGGAGCTGTAGCAAATTGGTGTTGGGATTAGATGAGTGACTTGTTCTCAGGGTTTTGTTGGGGCTGCTTTATAGTCAAGTGCTAGTTCTGACTACCAGTCAGTGAAATTGGCCTTGGGCAGAAGTGCAAAAGGAGGGTAAAGGGAAAAGATTATTGGGTGGAATGTTGTACTCGAGGCCAATTTGCTATCTTTCAGTCTGTGCTAGCAAACAGGAGGTCAAGTTCACATTTGCCAGTGGGAGATGAGAACTCAGGCTTGCTGTGATCTCTACAGCCACTGGTCTGTCCTCATTGCAGGGAACTAAACACTCGCAACATATTGAAAGGGCAACTTTGAAGTGCTCTGGTGCCTTCCCATCATGATCTTCTGAGTTACAAGCACTAGCGCATTAAAGTGAAGGGTTTATCATGAGGAGGTCTCAGCAGTGTTATGCTTTTTGCCACTGGATGGAGCTCTCTGCTTTACAAGATTATTTAACAGCATACACACCTAACTCATTGAGGGTGGACTTTATGAACGGTACTCGTGAGTGACCTCACCCTTCCAAAACGCATCTTGTAATGTTTTTGGTTCAGAAAGACTAGCGCTTCTATAGCGCTTTTCACAACCTCAGGATGTCTCAAAGTGCTTTACAGCCAATGAAGTACTTTTTAAAGTGTGGTCACTGTTGTAATGTAGGAAACATGGAAGTTTGGAAAGCAAGATCCCACAAACAACAATGTGCTAATGATGGGATTTTTTTAAAGAGATGTTTGTTGCGAGCAGCTGGTATTTGAGTACAACCAGTGAACGGAGTTTTTTGCCTACATACTAAAATGGTCTTTCTGTTGTGTCTCTATGCAGCATGATGGACAGCCTTACTGCCACAAGCCCTGCTATGGAATCCTGTTTGGACCAAAAGGTAAAATGGTTCAAGTTAAAAGATATATGATGGAGATGGGATTAGTTCTTGATGCTAACACAAAATAGGTGATGGAGAATCAGCTGCCCATTCCCTTTCCCATTGACTTCACTGATATCTAAAACCGATCCTCTCCCAGTTGCCTGTGTGTAGAACTGATCCTCCTCTCACTGGGATCCAGTGGTCTGTGTGTAGAACTGATCCCTCTCTCACTGGACCCAGTGCTCTGTGTGCAGAACACTCTATCCACTGGGTGGGATCCGGTGCTCTGTGTGTAGATATCCTCTGGATATTTGTTGTTCTAATGCAGAGTTCAGGTGCAAGAATCCAGAGCAGGGGAAAAAATTAGTCTGTTTTCCCCAAAGAACAGAAAATGGTGACCAGGTAAAGACCAGTTGATCCATCGCGCTGATCCATCATGTTGATCTATACAGGCCAGTTGTAATTAAGCATCATTCTGTCCATTGCGCCATCTATCAGAACCCATGTGGTAGGCATCCAGCCATCTCAGGAGATGATGGACTGTGCCCAGGGTGTATACACGCCACTTCTGGATTGAACATCGTCTGTTGTTGCTCTAGAGGCCAATTTGTCATTGGCAGTCCCTTCCCAGCTGGCACAGATGAATAGCATTGGCTTGAGGTCAACTGATTTGTAATTTCCTTCCAACTGGCTTGCTTTTCTGCCATCTTTTCTTTTGTCCTCTGCTTTTTCCATGCTCTTCCTAACTGCTTGTTTCCACACACTCCAGTTAGCACCAAGGACTTCCCATGCATCGACTCTGATCCCGGCCAACTTGAGATCTCACTTGCAGGCATCCATATATCACAGACATGGGTGACTTGTGGTCTTGTGCCGATAGCAAGCTTGCCATGGAGCGTGTCGTTGGAAATGTAGCCATATTTTTGCACATGATCCAGCCACTGGAGTCACCACTGACTCAAGGGCAAACATACTGGGGATCCCTGCACGCTGGTGTGCTTTCCTATTTGGCACTCTGTTCTGCAGGACTGAAGCTATGTAATCTCCTGAAAATATCGTTCAATCATTAATTGGTTTGCCCTACTCATTGTCGGTCTCTACAGAGACACACTTGGACAGTACAATACTATATGTCAGACTGAATATTGAACAGATTAATTACAGTAATAGGTACCTACACCAATGAGTCACTTATCATATTCCATAAATCGGGCTCCATCACTTCTATATGTGCTGGTGAATAAACAAGGGATATCAGTGTCTGTGTTTGTAAACTGCTGTTCTAAATATCAGAAACTCAAGGCCATTTCCATTTCTGCTGTCAGCATGTTCTACACCACCAGGTTTCAAGGATTGCCTTGCAGAAGGAGAGAGAGGTAAGGAGCTGAAGAGGTTTAGGGAGGGAATTCCAGAACTTGGGGTCTTGAAGGCAGGGCCACCAATAGTGGAGCAATGATAACCGGGGATGCTCAAGAGGCCAGAATTGCAGGAGCTCAGAGATTTTGAAGGCCTGTAGGGCTGGAGAAGATTACAGAGATAGGGGGAGGCAAAGCCATGGAGAGATCTGAGCACAATCCATTTCAAGTAGGACAGCAGGCTCTTTTTGCAGTTAGAAGATGCACCGCTGTACAGGTTCTTCAATTTCTATCGCCCATTTCATTTCTTACTGTGGTTACAGGGGTCAACACTGGAGTTGTTGGGAGCTACATCTACGAGAAGAGTGACGCTGCTGGGGGCCAGTGAGGGGTTTACCAGACTCCAGGAGAATCCAAGTCCAACATTGCGTGGTTTCTTCGCTAATGCAAAGTGCACAAGGCGCTGTATTCACCATAACACACAGTAATAATAGTTTAGAACTAGACGTGTTCAGAAGTATTAAATGTAGTTTGAACTGTAGTGTGCAATCTGAGCTGTCATAGGACAGGGAGGCAGCTCTCAGTACCTGATGGCCTCCTGTCGCTATCTCTCAAATTTTAATATAGCTAAAAGTTGACAGCTCTTAACACCACCATGAATTTGCCAAAGCTATTGTCAGATCTCAAACCAGAGAGTGATGGTCAGGGCGAAGTCAGCAACCCTTTTAAAAGCCAAGCACCAGCTGAAATATTTTGCAAACACTACTGCAGTAACAACAATTGGTGAGTAACCATGTATTGATCTCTATGTAATATCCCTCCTGTTTTATTAAATCTTGTGTAATAAGCTGTCTATCCCATCATCTCTCACTGTGCATCGTGATTTCCACCTGTTGGAAGGGGACAGATGGTCCTGCAACTACAGTATTATATTGTGCAAAGTTTGTTCTAAAAATCTTGTTCTTTTTCTAAAAAGCATCAGCAAAGTGAAGCTTCCTGTTACCATGCATTAAAGTAAAGTTAAATGCTGTTCAGTTATCTTTTATTGATAATAAACTATGCCAAACATTTCTAGATGTCTCTTAGCTTTATTCATTTACTTTTCAGCTGTTAAGTTAAGTTGGGGCGCACAGTCAATATATATTTTCTCTTCTGCCCCCCTTCTGAGGGCACTGACTCTTGCTGAGACCACTTATGTAGATGTAAGCCCCTCTGGTCTCTCATCCAGGTACCTCTAGACTGCAACTACAGGGGGCATCCTGGATAAGCCTGATCCTATACGCTCGTGTTCAGATATGTTTTTTAAATTTGGGTTTACTGCATCGTGATAAGGATTGAGAATCTAGCTGTTTCCTATTCCTCTATTCATCAACACTGTCCTACGCTCCAAAGATACAATGGAGCTAAATGTTCAGCCTCTATGGCAAAGATCAGCTACTTGAGCACTGATAGGGAATTAAATCACAGACTATCCTTGGAAAGATTGTCTCTGCAAATTATGTGGAACTACATTGTAAAAAGAGAACATCTTCACTTTCCTAACATTGTTAAATTAGAATCATACAGCTCTGAAGGTGACCTTTTGGACTGTTGTACCTCTGCTGGCACTTGTGAAAGAGCTGTCTAATTTAGTCTCACTCACCTACACTTTCTGAATAACCCTGAAAGTGTGTCTTGTTCAAGTACATATCCAATTGCCTTTTGGAAGTTCATATTGAATTTGATTCCATCACCCTTTTAGACAGTGCGTTCCAGATCTAAACAACCCACTATGAAGAAATTTCTTCTTGTTCTTTCGTCAATTATTTTAACAATTTGCATTTATAGCAACACAGGAGCGATTATCAAACATTTGGTAATGAGCCACATAAAAAAATATTGGGACAGGTGACCAGAAGCTTGGTCAAAAATGTAGGCTTTGAGAAGCATCCTAAAGGAGGAGGAAGAGGGAGAGAAAGATCTACGTAGAGAATTCCAGCGCTTAGACCCAGGTAGCTGAAGGCATAACCGCCAGTGGAGGCTTGGGGGTGATCAAGGGGTCAGAATTGCATGAGCTCAGATGTCTGAGAGGTTTACAGGATTGGAGGACATTACAGAGATCAGGATCATGGAGGGATTTGAAAACAAAGATAAGAATTTTATAATTGAGGTGTTGCTGGGCTGGGAGCCAATATAGCGAGCAAAGGGGTGCTGGGTGAATGGCACTTGATATGAGTTAGGACATGGGGAACAAGAGTGTTTGATGAGCTCAAGTTTATATAGGATAGAGAATGGGAGACTGGCCAGGAAATCGTTGGAACGGTCATGTCCAGTGGTGCTAACAATATGGAAGATGGTTTGAGGCAGGAGTGGAGTCAGGTGATGTAGGATGCCTTAGTGATGGAACAGATTTGTGGTCAGAAACTCCTCTGTGACCGCTTTCCAGAGGATACAGTTTCTCCTGAATTGCTCTGTCAAGCCCCTGCATAATAATTTCAAAATTTCATCTCTATTAGGTCTCCTCTAAACCTTTTTTTAAATTACATGTGATGTGCATGACCCTGGCAAAACCACCATTTGTTCTCCATCCTGAATTGCCCTGGAGGAGCGAGTTGTGCACTGCCTTCTTGAACCGCTGCAGTCTGTGTGGTGTAGCAGTGCTGTTAGGAAGGAATTTCCAGGATTTTTGACCCAGCAAGAATGAAGACATAGAGATATAGTTTCAAGTCAAGATGGTATGTAAATAAACTTGGAGGATTGTGATTTGCAGGACATAGCTCCTGGAGCTGAGATGAACAACCACAATCATCTGCCTTTGTGCTAGGTATGACTCCAACCAGTGAAGAATTTTCCCCTGATTCCCATAGCTTCAATTTTGATAGGGCTCCTTGATGCCATATACTTGGTCAAATGCTGCCTTGAAGTCAAAGGCAGTCACTCTCACCTCACCTTTGGAATTCAGCTGTTTTGACCATGTTTGAACCAATGCTATAATGAGGTATAGAGCCTGTGGCCCTGGAAAAATGCTGTCTGCTCTAACAGGACATTGCTGCAGGAGTTCCTCAAGGTAATATCCTAGGCCCAGCAGCTGCTTCAGAAGTGTGGATGTTTGCTGATGATTGCACGGTGTTCAGTACCATTTGCAACTCCTCAGATGCTGAAGCAGAACATGCCTGCATGCAACAAGAGCTAGACAACATTCAGGCTTGGGCTGATAAGTGGCAAGTAATATTCACACCACACAAGTACACGGTAATGACCATGTCCAACAAAAACAAATCTAACCATCTCACCTTGACATTCAACAGGCTTACCATCATTGAATCTTCCACCGTCATCATCCTGTGGGTTAGCATTGATCAGAAATTTAACTGGACCAGCCATTTAAATACTGTGGATACAAGAGCAGGTCAAAGGCTGGGAATTCTGCAGTGAGTAGCTCACCTCCTGACTCCCCAAACCTGTCTACCATCTACAAGGCACAAGTCAGGTGTGTGATGAAATACTGTCCACTTGCCTAGATGAATGCAGCTCCCACAACACTCAAGAAGCTCAACACCATCTAGCACAATTAAGCCCACTTAATTGGCACTGCATCCATCACCCTAAACATTCACTTCCTCTATCCCTGTTGCACATGGCAGCAGTGTGTGCCATCTACATGATGCACTGCAGCAACTTGCCACGTCTCCTTCGACAGCACCTTCCAAACCTCCAAGTTCTACCACCTAGAAAGACAAAGGCAGCAGACAAATGGCAAAAACACCAACATCTGCAAGTTCCCCTCCACACATCTGAGCAGTGGGTTTAATACCAGATACATTGTGTTTTGCTGACTTACTAGATCAAGTCTCGAGAATCGATCCTGAAATGAGAATCTGTTTCACATCTCCTCACCCTAAGGATTTCCCAGATGAGATATTACAACTTATCCAGGAGAGAGCCGACACTTGCAAACAGAACCATTTGTCTTAAGGGGAGCAATCCCAGTTTCTGCAATCTCGCTACATAACTGAAGCCCTTCAAATCTAGTATTATCCCAGTAAAACTTCTCTGTACCATGTCCAAGGCCTTGACATCCTTGCTAAAGAATGGTGCCCTGATTGTACAGTATACAATACAACAGCTGGAGCTTAACCAATGGTCAGCATGATTCTATTTACAAGGGCAAGTTTTCTTAACCACCTTCTCAACTTGCCCTGCCACCCTCAAAGATTTGTGAATATTCACCCCCAGGGCTCTCTGTTTTTGCACCCCCTGCAGAATTTGAATTATACTGCCTTCTCATGTGTATCACTTCACATGTGTCTGCCATTTCATCAGTCTGCCTACATCCATCTGGAGTCTGCGACTAACCTGCTCATTACTTACTATTTGCCAAGTTGTGACTCATCTGTAAACTTCAAAATTGGGCCCCTACACCCAAGCCCAGGTAAGAAAAGCAATGGCCCTAATACTGATCCCTGGACAAACACACTGCATGCTTCTCTCCAGGTCACAGAAACCTCCATTCACTACTACTGTCTGTCTTGTATCCCTTAGTCAATTTTGTACCCAAGTTATAACCATCCCTTTAATATGTAGAATCATAGAATGGTTACAGCACAGAGAAAGCCATTCATCTCAGGTTCCTCAGCAGGTCCTATGCCCAACCATCTTCAGCTGCTTCATCAATGACCTTCCTTCCATCATAAGGTCAGAAGTGCAGGTGTTCACTGATGATTGCACAATAATCAGCACCATTCACGACTCCTCAGGTATTCAAGCAGTCCATGTCCAAATGCAGCAAGACCTGGACAATATCCAGGCTTGAGCTGACAAGTGGCAAGTAACATTTGCACCACACAAGTGTCAGGCAATGACTATCTCCAACAAGAGAGAATCTAACCATCGCCCCTCGACATTCAATGGCATTAGCATTGCTGAATCCCCCACCTTCAACATCCTGGGGGTTACCACTGACCAGAAACTGAACTGGACTAGCCATACAAATACTGTGGCTACAAGAGCAGGTCAGAGGCTAGGAATCCTGCAGCACGTAACTCACTTCCTGACTCCCCAAAGTCCGTCCACCATCTACAAAGCGCAAGTCAGGAGTGTCAACTCTCCCCTTGTGTGGATGAGTGCAGCTCTGACAACATTCAAGAAGCTTGACACCATCCAGGGCAAAGCAGCCCGCTTGATTGGCACTCCCATCTACAAACATTCAATCCCTCCACAGTCGCGGCAGTGTGTACCATCTACAAGATGCACTGCAGGAATTCACCAAGGCTCTTCATTCAAACCCACGACCTCTACCACCTAGAAGGACAAGGGCAGCAGATAGATGGGAGTCACCACCTGGAAGTTCCCCTCCAAGCCACTCACCATCCTGACTTGGAAATATATCACCGTTTCTTCACTGTCACTGGGTCAAAATCCTGGAACTCCATCCCTAACAGCACTGTGGGTGTACCTACACCACATGGACTGCAGCGGCTGAAGAAGGCAGCTCACCACCACCACCTTCTCAAGGTCAATTAAGGATGGGCAATAAATGCTGGCCTAGCCAGCGACGCCCACATCCCATGAATGAGAAAAAAAAGCTTGATGAGTCCATGTCAGCTCTCTGCAACAGCAATTCAGCTAGTTCCACTGCTCTGCCTTTTCCTTGTAGCCCTTCAAATATTTTCTCAGGTGTTTATCCAATTCTCTTCATGATTATCAAAACCTCTATCAAATTCCCTATGAACCTTCTTTTCTTTAAGGAGAACAACACAGCTTCTCCAACCTATCCATGTTACCGAAGTCCCTGGAACCATTCTTGTAAATATCTTCAGCACCCACTTTAATTCCTTCACATTCTTCCTAAAGTGTGGTACCCAGGATTGGACACAATACTCCAGTTTTTGTCAAACCAGTGTTTTATAAAGGTTCTCCGTAACTTCCTTATTTTGTGCATTATGCCTCTATTATAAATCCCACTGTTTTATGCTGTATGTTCAGTAGGTCTCACAAAGAGATTCTGAGCCTTGTATGGTTGAACATTAAGTGTTTATTGATAACACATAATTATGTACGTATATACAGGGTATAGCCCAAGATATGAGTTAACTGCATGATTGCTTCTGCACAGGTCCCTGTACAGTCCACAACTGACCCTAGTCTCAAATCATGTGTCTCTTTACATCACATTCTGGTCAGGGCGGTGCTGATTCCCAGTCCCATATTAACCCTTGCTGTGCCAGATACCCCTATACTACACTGATATGCCTTAATAAATGTTTTCTCAACCTACCCTGCCATCTTCAACAATTTGTGCACATATACCCGCTGGTCTTTCTGTTCTTGCACCCCCTCTAGGATTGTGTCCTTTATTTTATATTGCTTCTCCTTGTTTTTCCTACAAAAATGTAAACTTCTTCATACTTCGCTTCATTAAATTTCATCTGCCACTTGTCCGCCCATTCCACCAGCCTGTCTATGTCCTCTTGTAGTATAACACTGTCTTCCTCACAGTTTACAATCTTTCCAAGTTTGTGTCATCTCCAAATTTTGAAATTGTATCCTCAACACCTGTGTCTAGGTCATTAATATATCAAGTAAAGCAGAGGTCCTAGTACCAACCACTGGTTATATAATTTTATTTGCTTCTATTTTCTGACCAGATCTATTAGGTACTTTGACAAATAGCTTTTGCAAGTCCCTATATAGAACATCTATAGCTACCTTCAACAACCCTCTCGGTTCTATCAAAGAACTCAATCAGGTTAATCAGACACAATTTACCTTAAATTTATGCTGCCTGCCCCTTTATACTCGTGCTTCTCTATGTGAGAATTAATGTTGTCCTCGACAATGGTCACTAGTAGCCTTCCCACCACTAACAGTAGACTGATTTGATAGTTACCAGGTTTATCCCTCTTCCCTTTTTTGAATAGGAATGTAAGGTTTGCAACTCTCCAGTCCTCTGGCACCACTCCACTATCTAAGTGGAATTGAAAGATTGTGGTCAGAGTTTCTGCTATCTCCACTCTAGCTTCCCTCAACATCCCACCTGGAATGGCTGCTTGATAACTTTGCGTGATGCCAACCTATTTAGCAGCTCCTTTCTATCTATTTTTATCTAAATTCTCTACTTCAGGCAATTCCTTAACCTTTTCCTTTCCTGGTTTAAAAGCTTGCCTCCTTCAGGCTCTTTGACTGTGTGGGGCATCTCCCTCACTATCTCTTTCCCTGCTCTGGGACTTCTCTGGTCTCTGTTTAATTCTGGGATATTCTGAGAGTCTATTTTAAATTCTGTTGGCCCTTCCTGGACCTGTTGTAACTTTACCAGCCGAGCTTCGGCCTTTCTACATTTGAGCAGCCCTCGCTCAACGTTTATGGGTGCTATCTCACCGCTTTGGGCATCTGGACCTTACCCAGCTTTCTGCTCTCCTGCAGGTTTCTGCTGGTTGACGTTGGCCTCTTTTATTTTGCTGCCTAACACCTTGCTGCCAGCTAAATCGTTCCCAAGGAGAAAGTTGTTTTATGCTACTGGCAGTTCAGGCACAGTTCCTACCATGACAGGACCTGAAACAAGGTCACACTCTAGGTGGACCTTATGGAGGGGTGCAAACACAGATCCTCCTCCCACTCCACTGATCAGCACTTTGGCCTTCAGGGAGAACTCAGAGGTTGGGGTAGGTTTAGGTTTCCCTCCGACATCAAGGACTGAGTGGATCCTGTGTCCTGGAGCAGTGAAGCGGACTTCCTCACATCCTGGGATGGGTATGGGGACACTATTCCTGAAAGGACAAAGCTCTCTTAGAGTTTGTCCTACTCAGACACACTTAGTGCCATGTCTTCCAAGGGTAACTTTCGGTAGCGAGAGTCTCTGCCTGCTCTGCTATGCTATCCGTAGGAGCATCCTTTGGACGCTACTCATATGGAGCCCTATTAGACCAATAGCAGTGCTCAGGTCTGGAATGGCCTATCTTATTACAATGAGAACATGCCAGTCTCTGAGGGTTCTCCTTTCGGGGTGCAGGGGAGCTTCTTGCACATTCCTTTGTGTTATCTTTTCTGGGTAGGGGGCCTTTACTATCTAGATCATGCTGCTTATCTTTCCAATGGTCATGGGGATGGTTTGCAAAGGGTCTGCCTGAGTTTCCAGGCCTACGGATGAGATCGTAGCTGTCTGCTGTGACTGCTGCATCCCTGACTGTCAGGGTTCTCTGCTCGTCTAAGTGCATCTGCAGGTTGGAGGGTAAGCAATTTTTAAATTCCTCTAACAATACTAACTCATGCAACCCCTCATAGGTGTGTGAGATTCTTAGGGACCTTACCCATCGGTCTAACGCGATTTGCTGTAGCCATTCAAACTCTATGTAGGTTTGTGTGGGCTTCTTACGAACTTTCTGGAATTGTTCACAATATGCCTCTGGGACTAACTCGTAGGCACTTAGGATGGCAGCCTTGGTCTGCTCATAGTTTATAGACAGTCAGCATGGAGTTGACCTCTCGGGCTTTCTCTGACAGCTATCCTTGAATTTAAAATGGCCATTTTAGCTGTCTGGCTACTTTCTCAAAAATGGCAAAAAATGACTCTACATAACTCTCTTAGAATTTAGGAATAAATCTGGCATACTTGAGGGCCTCGGAGGGTGGTTCTGGTTTAGGGAGATGGGGGTGCTACTGGGTAGAGAGAGATTTTCCCTCACAGCTTCCAGCTGTCTGGTCTCTTTCTCCCTTTGAGCTGCTAATTCCATTTCCAATTTTTAGAGCTGGAATTCTCTTTCCCTTTCCTCTTCCCTTCAACTCTCTCTCTCCCCCTCTTGTTCGCTTTCTCTCTCCTGAAATTCTAGCTGCAATCCGAACTTTTCCAGCTTGGTTTTGGCAAGGGGAGGGGATTTGGAATCATGGTTGAGCTTTACATGTATCTGTTCTAAATGTTCAACCAACAACTGGATCAGTTCACTTCTCTTCAATGTACTGAGCAATTTTAACTGCACCTCGCTAGCCAAGGCTTTCAGTTACTCTGTGCTAAGGGTTGCTGAAGTTTCACCATTCAACTTTCCTTGCTGGACCCATATCTTGGCATCAAATGTTGCCCTTTTCTTAGCTTTAGAGAAAAGAAATTTGCTCTGGTAAGTTACTTGTGTTTTAAAATTAATTCTAGCAACCCAGTTAGCTGCCAATTGACTCTTTTATCTCAGATTTGGCTCCTGTCTACTTGGACTCTGGTCAAATTCAAATGGGCGATCCCAAATTTCAGCACCCATTTTCTGTTACGGACAGGAAGGGGTTAATTTAAACAGCACTAATTTCTCCTTTCACTACCTGTCCATAAACAGAATGGTGTTTTGTCTTGTTTCTCCTTTACAGGCAGTAGCATATTTCCCAACCCCTCGGTTTTGGTGTGATCCAATTTCTATAGATAACCCCACAGCAAACTCGAGATAGGATGAACTCAAAGGGTTAGTTTATTTGCACACAATTAAAAAGTGGGAGAGGTTTGCAACATTGCCCCCTTTGTAGTCATACAGTAAAAGAGGCATAGAGAAAAGAAAGATTTACAGTGCAGAGACCACAGAGGAAAGAAATAGTGTTTCATGTGGGTTCCAGAGTTCAGAATCAAAGTCCAATGAGGTATTCCTTCATGGAGGCCAGCTGGTTGAAAACCTACGCTGTATAATTCATTTTCTGGTGATGTTGACTTCACATGATGAGATAGGCATGCAGAGATGAATCAGTCTTGTAGGCGATGGTACAGAATTCCCAGTAGCAGTGTAGATGGGGGCCTGGTGCCCAAGAGTTGAAGGGAAGAGGAAAAGGAAAGAGAATTCCAGCTCCAAAAATTGGAAATGGAATTAGCAACTCAAAGGGCGAGAGAGACCAGACAGCTGGAAGCTGCGAGGGAAAATCTCTCTCTACCTGGTAGCACCCCCATCTCTTTTCTGTGAGGTTGCTTGAAGGATGGTAAACGGCAGACTGAAATATTACAGCACAGCAAGGCAATACTACTGGTTATACAAGTTAGATGTCCATGTCACATGACTCCCACCTCTCCACAATGTCTTTGACAAGGGATGTGTATTCCTTGTCTGGATCCCTGAGATTGTTAAATGCCCCAACCATTAAGAATTGAAAGGGAGGTTGGGGGGTCCTTTGTCCTAGAAGAGTAGACTCTGGTTGACCAAGCTGGGCTAAGAAACGCAGTTGGCCTTTGTACAGCTCTCTTTGAATTTGGTCTTTGCAGCCCACAAAAGGGTTGTTAGTGTCTATTCAAAGATAAGGAGGTGCAAGTTTCTTGATACTGCCATGAAAACTCCTTTTGTTCGAGGGTCACAGACAGACATAGCTTCAGCCATGTTAAATGGTCTTTGTCCAGTTTTAAAAATTTTAGAAATAGCCATAAGGATATCCATATCTATTTTCTAAAAAATATATACAGGTGAGGTCTTAGTCCCCTCACAAGAGTTTTTCAACTCGTCCTGCCACATTCAATGATTTATGTACATACACCTGCAAGTTCCTCTATTCCTGTGCTTCTATTAAAATTGTACCATTTGGTTCATTTTTCCTCTTTTCATTCATCGAACTAAATTGTATCAATTCACACTCCTTTGTGTTACATTTCACTTCTTAGGTGTCAACCCATTTCACTGTCTGTATCTCTTCCTGAAGATTGTGACTATTTGCTTCATTTTTACTACGTTCCTGAGTTTCGTGCCATCGAACTTTGAAATTATGTCATGTATACCCAAATCCAGGTTATGTCAGAAAGAGCAATGGTCCCAACACTGGCTTTTGGAGGCATCACTACACAGCCCCCTGGGAAGCTCAATTGTTGAGCACGTTCAAGACAGAAATCAATAGATTTCTGGTTATGAATGACATCAAGGGATATGTGGATAACGCAAGAAAGTGGCATTGAGGTAGATGATCAGCCATGATCTAATTGAATGGTGGAGCAGGCTTGAAGAGCCAAATGGCCTACTCCTGCTCCTATGTTCTTATGAAAAGTGGCCACTCACCACTGCTTCCTGTTTTCTGAACCTTAGCCAATCTTGGATTTATGCTCTTACTATCTCTTGAGATTTAATCCTGTGAGCTGGGGAATTCCTAACCCCATGAAATAATAGTGAGTATTCCTGGATAGTCAATACTCCCAACCACTATGAATTCCAGAATACAGGTAGACAAGAGTTCCAATTGGTAAGTACTGCTAAATAATCAAATTCCTGATAGTTCAATACTCCAAAATAACTGACATTCCCAATAAGTGACAACATTTCTCAGACACCATTATTGCATTGCTGTTTGTCGGACTTTACTGTGTGAAAATTGGCTGCTCTGTTTCCTGCATTATAAGCGAGAGTAAACTTCATTGGCTGTGAAACGCTTTGGGACATCCTGAGGTTGTGAAAGGCCCTATATAAATGCAAGTCCTTCTTTCTGTTTAACCATCACCAAGTTAAGCTCCTGAAAAATCCACATCTATACGTAGAAATTTATTTGTCCAACATGGACTCTGACTCAGCCACAACACAGACATGGCACACATACCCAACTCGAGAAACTACGTACAAGTTGGTGGTGACAAGGGTTTGAGAACCACAAAATGTGTGCAGTTACTGCTAAAGCCACACAGTTTACTGTTGGACTGCCTTCATTTTCTATTCCTTCTTGTAACTGTAAACACAAGATTACACATACATGTAGCTATAACAAAGCAGAATCAGATCTTCATATAATCATAGAATGATTACTGCATAGAAGGAGGCCATTCAGCCCACTGTATCTATGCCAGCTGTCTACAAGAGCAAATCAGCTGGTCCCATTTATTGAGACATCAGCCTTCACGATTCTGGTATGAATGCCGCTATGGTGATTTCCTGACATGTAAATACCATTTTTCCTTGAGATCATCGCATTTCACACATATTAGCAATAAATCACGGTGAAGCAAAGATGACAATTCAACAAAGTAATTGAAGTGAAACAAAGATCCATGCTCACAGCTAGTACATTTTATCCTTCTCAATACCTTCCAATTATCCCATTACCATGGTTACGTTTCCTTAATTAGCTCAGCAAAATTTCTCATAAGCACCAGTGATATGATAGGCATATTCCAGATCATTAGACATTTCTGAGCACTTATTTTCAGACATTGCATTATTCTCTTCATCTGCGTTGATGCCTGTTCCTGTTATCCCTTAGGCAATTCATAGCTTATAAACGGAAATCTGTTTAACTCATTGAGGACCGATTATAATTTTATGGGACTGATCCCACTGAGGTCTTCGGCAGTGTGGGTCAAGCCACGCTCCCACATTAACCAGCAGAGACTGTTGGTCACGACACTTATCTGTTGCATGCAAGTATGTACAGGTACAAACTGAGTTGATTGCAATGAAAAGACATTATCCAATGATCTTACTAAAATGGCATCAGTGATGTGGAATCTCTGCTATGTGGAGAGATTAAAGAAGCCATAATTTTGATAGAGGTGTTCAAAATTTTACAGGGTTTTGCTAAAGTAGAAAAGGAGGAACTGTTTCCAATGACTGGATGGTCAGCAGAGGTCCCAGATTAAAGATAATTGACAAAAGAGCAAGAAATTTGTCAGGAGGTGAGTCAGCCATGACTCAACTAGTAGCACTTTCACCTCTAAGTCAAAGTTCCAGGTTCAAGTTCCGCTCCAGTACTTGAACACAAACATCAATGCTGACACTGCAGTGCAGTGCCTAGGGTGTGCTGCACTGTCGCAGGTGCTGTTTTTTGATAAGATGTTAAACTGAGGTCCCATTTTCCTTCTCAGAAGGATGTAAAAGATCCCATGGCACTATTTGAAGAAGGGCAGGGGGCGCTTTCCTGGATGTCCTGGTCAATATTTATCCCTCAATCAAATCACAAAAACAAAGTATCCTGTCATAATCATATTGCTGTTTGTGGGAGCTTGCTGTGTGCAAATTGGCTGTCGTGTTTCTAAATTACAACAGTGACTACACTTCAAAAGTATTCAATTGGTTGTAAAGCATTTGTGATGTCTAGTAATCATGAGAAGTGCCATGTGAATGCATGTCTTTCTCTTTGTTCTTTATTTGTTTACCTCACCAGTTGTAGTGATCTTGAATGTACTGACTGAAATGCTGGTGTCAGCATGATCAACAGTAACTTTCAATCAGAAATTGGATAAATACTTGAAGGAATAAGAAGAAAAGCCACGAAAAACATTTCAGGGTAACTAAAGACGGAAAATGAACTCAAGACGTGCCAGTGATTCTCACAACCATATGATGAATTGAACAAAAATGATTTGCCAGCTATGGGAGAACAGCGAAGGCTGTATCACAGAGCAGTGTATTTTTTTTAAATCTTTCATGGAATGTGAATGTTGCTGATAAGGCCAGTATTTGTTGCCTATCTCTAATTGCCCTTGAGAAGGTGGTGATGAGCTGCCTTCTTGGACTGCTGTAGTCCATGTGTGTAGGAACATGGTGTGTAGCTGGTGTGAAGGGAATTCCAGGTCTTTGACCAGCAACAGCAGAGGAATGGCAAAATAGTTACAAGACAGCAGGGCGTGTGGCTTGGAGGGGAACTTGCAGCTTGCAGTGTTCCCATGCATCTGCTGCCTTTGTCCTTCTAGGTGGTAGAGATTGCAGGATTGGAAGGTTCTTTCAAAGGAGGCTTGGTGAATTGCTGTAGTGCATCTTGTTAATGGTACATACTGCTGCCAATATGCACTGGTGGTAGATGGGGTGCCAATCAAGAGGGCTGCTTTTTCTTGGATGGTATTGTGCTTCTTGTGTGTTGTTGGAGCCACATTCATCCAAGTAAGTGGAGAGTATTCCATCACACTCCTGATCTGTGCTTTGTAAACAATGGACAGGCTTTGGGGAGTCAGAAGGGGAGTTACTCCCCACAGAATTCCCAGCCTCTGACCTATGGTACCTCCCAGGATGTTGATGTTGCAATTCAGTGATGGTAACGTCATTGAATGTCAAGAGGAGACGGTTAAATTCTCTCTTGGTGGAGATGGTCATTGCCTGGAGCTTGTGTAGTGTGACTTATCAGTTCAAGCTTGAATATTGTCCAGGTCATTCTACATATGGACATAAACTGGTTCAGTATCCGAGGAGTCACAAACGGTGCTGAACATTGTGTGATCATCAGTGAACATCTCCATTTCTGACCTTCTGATGGGGAGAAGGTCATGGATGAAGCAGCTGAAGATGGTTGGGCCTAGGACACTACCCTGAGAAACTCCCACAGAATTGTCCTGAGGCTGAGATGATTGACCTCCAACAACCACAACCATCTTCCTTTGTGCTAGGTATGACTCCAAACAGTGGAGAGTTTTCTCCCTGACTCCTATTGACTCCAGTTTTGTTAGGGCTCCTTGATGCCACATTCGGTCAAATGCAACTTTGGTGTCAAGGGCAGTCACTTTCACTTCCCTCTTAAGTTCGGCTTAGTTCGGCTCTGTTGTCCATGTATGGGCCCAGGATGAAATGAAGTCAGGAGCTGAGAAGCCCTGATGGAACCTAAGCTGCACACCAGTGAGCAGGTTATTGCTGAGTAAGTGCCACTTGATAGCACTGTCGATGACACTTCCATCACCTTGCTGATGACTGAGAGTAGACTGATGGGGCAGTAATCAGTCGGGTAGCTGCCAATGTTGTAGCTGTACTGGAGCAGCTTGGCTGGGGCACAGCTTATTCTAGAGTGGGCCTTCTATACTACTGCAGGAATATTTTTAGGGCCCATAGCCTTTGCTGTATCCAGTGCTTTCAATTGTTTCTAGATATCACACGGAGTAAATTGAATTGGCTCAAGACTAACATCTGTGATGCAGGGGACCTCAAGAGGTGTGTCAGGGTAAAGAATGGGTAGCTGGGAATACCTTGAGATCTCCTCCCCAGATCAGGCAAAAAGATACTGAGGGTGGAGGTGAAACTCGAAGGCCTAAGTGTTTCCATTGTAATGAAGTGGGACACATTCATTCAGAATGCTGGGAGTTCCGAGGGAAGCCCATGGGACTTATTGGAGTTCGTAAGAGTGAGTCCAAAAAGGGAACTCAAAAAGAAAATGCCACAGATCAAATTGTAGCTTTAACTACAAATAAGGGTCTGGAGGTAAACACTGCTGTGAATGCAGGTGAAGTGAATAAAGTAGATGAGAGATATAAAGGATTCTTGTCTAAAGGAAAGATAATCCCTTTTTCATCAAATGATGCAACTAAACCCATAACTATATTAAGGTACACAAGAGCTATTCAAACTCTTTTGCTGGAGAAGGACCTAGTTTTCCCTCCAGAGAGTTGAATGAAAACTGATGTATTGATAAACGGGATAAGTGGAGAGTATATCCCGGTTCCATTGTACAAAGTGCAATTGGAGTGTGATTTGTTATCTGGATCGGTGGTTGTAGGAGTGGTTCAGAAATTACCTGTGGATGGAGTTGATTTACTCCTCGGGAATGATTTGACAGGAGTGAAGGTTATAGCTTCACCCATAATTACAGAAAGTTGGAGAGAGACTAATGAGACGGAGCAGATACAAGAACAAGTTCCTGGTATTTTTTTCATTGTGTGTAGTGACCATAGCAATGGCTAAACAAAGTCCATCACCAGAGGGCAAAGGAGTACCACGAGCAGATGTTAGAGTAGCCAAAGCTTTCTTTAAGTCTGAAGATAATTCAAAGGAAGTGTTTGGTATGTCTTCATTAACTGAGGCTCAGAAAGCAGATCCAGAGTTAAACAAGTTAGCACAGTCAGCTCACACTGAAGCTGAGGTGGAAGGAGTTCCAGAATGCTATTACATTAAAAACGGAGTTCTGATGAGGACGTGGAGACACCCTCATAGACCTGCAGATGAGGAATGGATGGTTGTTCATCAGATAGTGGTACTGCCCAAATATCTTAAGGAGATATTGCGAGTAGCACATGGACTCCCTATGGCAGGACATGTAGGAATATGGAAAACCCAAGCATCAATAAACAGGCATTTTACCTGGCCAAGGCTTCATAAGGACGTAGTGCAATTTTGTAAAAAGTGTCATACATGTCAAGTAGTAGGTAAACCTCTGCATGTATTCAAACCAGCACTTTTAATACCCATACCAGTTTTGAAGAACCATTCTGGCGGGTGTTAGTAGATTGTGTGGGACTATTACCTTAAATGAAAGCAGGACTTCAGTATATCCTTATAATCATGGATATGACAACCCGATTTCCAGAAGCTATTCCTTCAAGGACAATTACAGCTAAGGTAGGGGAAAAGTTAACTCAGTTTTTCACTCGTTATGGCCTACCAGTTGAAATACAATCTTACCTAGGCTCTAACTTCATGTCTAAGATTTTCCAGGACATAATCAGCAATTTGGGTATCAAATAACTAAAGTCTACCACCTATCACCCACTGACACAGGGAGCTTTAGAGAGATACCGTCAGACTCTCAAAACCATGTTAAAGACCTATTGCCATGAAAACCCAAAGGATTGGAACAAAGGATTAGATTTCTTACTATTTGCTCCCAGAGATTCTCTGAATGAATCTACTAGATTTAGTCCATTTGAATTGATCAATGGTCATGAAATAAGAGGCCCATTAAAAGTGATTAAGGAAAAGGTTCTAAAGCAGAAAGATGAATCCTCCATGTTGGATTACGTGTCCATGTTTCTAGAAAGACTCACAGGAGCTGTCAAGTGGCATGAGAGCACTTAACAATTTCCCAAACCAAAATGAAAGAAGGGGCAGACAAACATGCTACAACTAGAACATCCCAAGCAGGAGATGAAGTGTTGGCATTATTACCTTTGCAGGGTGAACCCCTGAAAGTGAAATTCAGTGGTCCCTACAAGATTATTAGGAGAGTTAGTAAAAGTGAATTATCTGATAGACACTCCTGAGCGCAGGAAGAAAAAACGGTTATGTCACATAAACATGTTGAAGCTATATCACCGCCGAGAAGATGATAAGACAGAGCAAGTGTGCCAGGTGGTAGGAGTAGTGGAGGATGACAGAGACAGTAAGGGCAAGGTAGAAGGAGAAGTAGCCAGTGCCCAAAGCGAACCTCCTACCATTCGACTAACCAATACGAAAATACTGGGACAGTTAGACACTGTATTCTCATATTTAGAGGAAGGATGAATGAAAGTAAGTCTCGTGTTTTGTTGTCCATGTGTCACATACTTTGTGATGAAATGTATTTTTGAAATGACATTTCATCTCTTTTAAGAGTGGAAGCATGTAAGGAACATATCTTTTTATTTTCTGTCGGACTGTGGATTAAGATTACAATGGCTGTAGGTTGAAAGACATGTCCACTGGAACAGGATGAGAGATGTACACAATATTGCAGTCCTGGAACAGAGTGTGCCATGAAAGACAGGATGGTGCCGGAAAAAAGTCCTGGACCAAGGCCTGACAACATCATTTTAATTGGCTCCTGACCAGGTGACCAGGGTTAGTGTGAAGAGCAGTGCAGCTGAATAGCTTCTAGCCTGAAAGGAACAAGACCTAAAACCTCTTTCTCTTGTGTATGGAAGGTTCCAATAATTCCACAATAATAGCCAGCTGTTTTTTTTCTGCTCATAAAACCAAAACCTGCTCTCTCTCTCTCTCTCTGAAAACTCCAGTCAAGAGGCAAAAGGGGAGAATCACCATTAGGGGCATTGCAAGGCAAGTGCTCAACCAATGAACTAAATACTGAAAGTGCTGGAAGACCACCTCATGTCATCAACAAAAACTGAAAGGAATTTGGAAGACATCAAAATCAACCCATCAAATCCTATACTCTGGAATTGGTGCTATTGAACTGTTTTATCTCACCCTTAAAATCCATGTTTTTGTGTGTCTTATGTGTCTTATATATGTGTGTGTGTGTGTGTGTGTGTGTGTGTGCAGGGATTTAAGAAGGGGTAGAGTTTAGGTTATAGAGTTAGAAATTAGCAGTTCATATTTCTTTCTTTTGTCACTAGTTAACAGCAGTTTGTTCAATAAACAGTTATTTACTTATTAAGTTTACAAACCTGGTGCTTGTATTCTGTTGACCTAAATTAAACAGTTAGGTAGAATTGGGGCAATCTGGTGGATTGGTCAAACTTTTCACATTTGGCACAGCTCAGGGAACAATGGGGCTTGATATTATAGCGTACCATCCCCAGTGAGTCGTGACACTACCCTTAGTGCTTCTTCTAAGTGGTGTTCAACATGGAGGAGCGATGATTCATCAGTTGGGGGAGGGAGGAATGGTAGTGGTAATCAATAGGAGGTTTCCTTGCCTATGTTTGACTTAATGCCATGAAACTTCATGGGGGTCCAGAGTCAATGTTGAGTATTTGCTGGGCAACTCTCTCTCAACTGTGCCATTGCCTCTGGTAGGTCTGTCCTGCTCTCCCAATTTTGGCACAAGTCCTCAGATGTTAATAAGGAGGGCTATGAGAGTAGATAGTGCTGGGTGTGGCATTGATGTTTCCAGTGCCTATGTCGATGCCAGGTGGCCCATTCAGTTTTATTCTTTTTTGACTTTTCTGTCATGACTTGGGACAACTGAGTAGCTTCTAGGCCTTTTCAGAGGGCAGTCAAGAGTAAACCACATTGCCATGGTGGGATTTGAACCTGTGATCCCAGACCATGAGCCTGGGCCTCTGGATTATTAGTCCAGTGTCACTACTACTGTGCCGCCATCTCCACAGTGTGGAACACAGGGAGAGTTGTGTACCAAACAAGGTGTTACACAGGAAGCGCTGTGTGTACCAAGCAATGCATTACACAGGATGAGCTAAATGTACCCTAAGGTGCGTTGTACAGAAAGAGCTGTGTGCACTGAACTACATGTCATGTAGGGAGAACCGTGTATACCAAACAATGTGTCACATAGAAAGAGCTGTATGTACCAAACTGTGTTATACAGTGTGAGCTGTGTGTACTGAACATTGTGATACACAGGGAAAGCTGTGTGTACTGAACAGTGTGTGTTACACAGTGTATAGAATCTGTGGGAAATCAGCAGTAAGTTTTATTTGTCTGTGTTGCCTAGGTTACAATGTACACACAGATTGCTTTAGTAGATGGAGTATCGTGTATAATTACTTTTGGCAGAAATGAGCTTTCAGATTGGCACCTGGTAGCAAAATTGTTTCCTTAAAAATTTGACAACATAAAAGAAATGTCTCTTGCCTGAGAGCTGGAAATGTTTTTGTTAATTGTTGGATCTAAAGTTTAACTCTGTGGCAGTAGATTATTTCCAGAAGGTTCTTGCCTATTTCCTCTCCTTATCCCTTAGCTGTGTAACAACAGCCAACACATCGCTCCCAGCAAGGAATTGGGGGATGGGAGCAGTTTCAGTGGAAAGTGGGATGAGGGTTGCCAACTCTTACTTGGTTTGTATTCTGGGAAGTGTGGGGATCTGTTAGCTCAGTTGGTTAGGTGGCTAGTGTGTGGTGAAGGATGTCAGAAACAGCATGGGCTCAAACATCATGCCACCTGTGGTAGATCATGCAGACCTGCCTCCTTGCTTTGCCACATGCATAATGCATCTCAAGCTTGTTTCTCTCTCTAACAGAGAGAGATGCCATGGTCCCTTGTGGACTATGGTTAATTACATATTCTGGGAGGTATCATTTTGTTATGGACAGAAGGGGGATTGATTTAAACAGCCCTGATTTCTCCTCTCACCACCTGTCCATAAACAGAAAGGTGTTATTGATTTTTGATTTCCCACTTTATAAGTGGTGGTGTATTTTCCCCAACCCTTAAGTTCTGGAGTTATCCAATCCTCTCTTAATAACCCCACAACAAACTTGAGATGGAGTAAAATAAGATGGTTAACTTATTTTACACATACACACAAAACACGGGAGGGGGTTTCACAACGTCTGCCCCTTTTTGTATTCATATAATAAGAGGGATAAGGGAAAGAGAGGGGTTCAAGGCAAAGACCATGATAAAAGTAAGAATTATGGCTTCACGTGAGCCCAGAGTCCAGTAAGTCAATGCCCAATAAAGGTTCTTTCACTTGGCTTTGTTTGGCAGAATTCCTGATCTTGGTCCTAGGAACTCGGTTGTAGGTTGAGTCCATTGAAAATGCAGCAAAGTGTTTTTGTATCCTGGGAATTATTTCACTCTGTGCGCAAAATACCAGATTCTTTCTGGAGATCGGACTTTGAGAAAGATGGAGGTCAGAGAGGCAGGCTGCTAGGCTGGAGTCCGGTTTCTTCTGAAGTTAAACCGCAACTGAAGATACAATCCGAAAACTGTATAATTAAAAAAATTTAAACATCTCAAGTCTTGGTCATGTGACAGGACAGTTTCAGGTCAAGCTATTCCGCTACCGAGGCACCCTTGTTAAAACCTATTGTGTTTTGAGCAGATAACTGTAGAACCATTAGCACAATGTTGGAGATGAGGATCCCAATAGCTCTACCTTTTTCCTGTACTGGCAGGTGCAGACGCCTCGTCCACTAGCCTTTTGTGTTGGCTTGGCTGGAATGTTTATATGATGCATTCCAGGAGTTTGATGAGTTAGCCTTTGTCCATGTTTAAACTACTCAGAAACTTCCAGAACCACCATCATGCGGTAAGCTGCAGCCATATTTCCCTTCCTTTCTTCTGATCATGACAATTTCATAATCTCCCATTTCTAACCACCATGCTTCTACCATTGGCTGCCCCACACTGCAATCAGTCAGCAATGGCACTCCAATATCCATAATTTTCTCAGTTCCAGAAGCCTCCCTGTTGAGTGGTTTTACTGGAGTGAGCTTGAGGCAGTGCCTCACTATGTCTTGGGTATATCATGGCCCTGCTGATGCTTGCAAGTCCAAACAGGAGAAAGAAATGTTTCTGCGTTCACTCGCAGGAGTGCCTGGGGATTAACCTTTAATTTCAGGAGATTTTTGGACAATCCGGAAGGATTGTGAGCCTTCAGTGAGCCTCTCCCATTTCTTTCTTCTTCTGATGAAGTATCTAATCTTTACTCAGCAGCTTTGAATGGAACCTGAGTGGAAATTGCCTTGGTAGTGAAATTTCTCTCTCTGCACATATGAGTACAAGACTTGGAAGACACTATCACAATGTTCCAGGGATGTTAATGGGCCTGAGATTCAGGGTTTTTTTTGTCTTTTTCCTCTTTCACCGTTTTGTTCCTTGCCTGGTTCCCTAGGGGATGCTCTCAAGCTCCCACCTCTTGTTCACCTTCCTGCCTGGCGGCCGGATCAGCGCCAGGTGCCAGTTCCTTAGCTGCTTTCCGCGGCTCCCTGCCCAGCCTCTGGAAGCTGCTTCCCTTGGTGGCTTTCCTCCGGCCAGCACCTCCCTTCCTCCGCCCACCCGGCTTCTTCTTTCTCACCCTGGCCGGCCCCGGGGTTTGGGGGTCAGGGCAGCAGGTGGGGGGCTCTGACCCACCAGGTGTTGCTGGATGATATTCATGGAGCTCGAGACCCTGATGCCCATCTGCAGCAGCGAGCCCTCTGTGACCAGGCTCCGGACCACCTGGTTCAGGTTAGAGGACAACACACACAACATCTAATTCAATAGGGGAAGGTTGCCAGATGTCTCTCTTCAAGGCTGAAAAGTCAGTTTTCCTCCATTCTTTCCTCATAACCCAGTCCTCTGACATTAGCCTGGTTACCCATCTCTGAACTGTCTCCAATGTTGGAAACTGCCGTGTGACTCAGTGCCCAATACTGAAAACACACTTCAAGATATGATCTGGAAGGGGCCTGCACACTTTGGTCAGGATCTCCTCTGACTTATATTCTGTTTTTTTAGCTCGATGGTTCAGTATTCTATTTGCTTTGCTGATTGCTGCTCCACCATAATTAGACAATTTTAAGACCATCTATTCGTGCCTCCATAACACTGACTGACTCTACCTCTGCCTTGGTTCATCTTTTGCTGAAGCCTCCATCCATGCCTTTGTTATGCCTCGACTTAACTATTTCAACACAAAATCTGAAGATCATAAAAACTAGCAACAGAAGTAGGCTATTCAGCCCATCGATCCTGCTCTGCCATTCAATAGGATCAGGCCTGATCTGGTTATGGCCTTCACTCCACTTTCCTGCCTGCTCCCCCCACCCCCAACCCTTGATTCTCTTGTCAAGCAAAAATCTAACCAGTTCAGCCTTAAATACATTCAATGACCCAGCCTCCACTGGTCTCTGCGGAAGAGAATTCCAAATACTAACAACCCTCTGAGAGAAGTAATTCCCCCTCATCTCTACCTTAAATGGGAGGCCCCTTATTTTGAAACTATGTCCCTGGTTTTAGACTCCCCCATGAGAATCTTTTATTTATTTATTCATGGGACACGGGTGTCGCTGGCTAGGCCAGCATTGTTGTTGCCCATCCCTAATTGCCCTTGAGAAGGAGGTGGTGAGCTGCCCTCCTGAACCGCTGCAGTCTCCGCATCCACCCTGTCAAGCCCCCTCAGGATCTTATGTGTTTCAATAAGATCACCTCTCATTCTTCTAAACTCTAATGAGTAAAGGCCTAAACTGCTCAATCTTTCCTCATAAGACAACCTCTACATCCCAGGAATCAGCCTAGTGAACTTTTTCTGAATTGCTTCCAATGAAAGTATATCCTTCCTTAAGCAAGGAGGCCAAAACTGTACACAGTGCTCCAAGTGCAGCCTCACCAATGCTCTGTACAGTTCTAGCAAAGCTTTCCCTACTTTTATACTCCATTTCCCTTGCAATAAAGGCCACCATTCCATTTGCTTTCCTAATTACTTTCTGTACGTGCATGCTGACTTTTTGGTGATTCATGTACAAGGACACCCAGATCCCTCTGTACCGCAGCACTCTGCAGCCTCTCTCCAAATAAATAATATTCTGCTTTTTTATTCCTCCTGCCAAAGTGGGCAATCTCACATTTTCCCACATTACTCTATCTGCCAAATTTTTCCCCACTCACTTAACCTACCTATGGCCCTTTGTATCCTCCTCACAACTTGTTTTCCTACCTAACTTCATGTTGTCATCAAATTTGGCCACAGTCAATCCATTCATCCAAGTCATTGATATAGATCATAAAAAAATGAGGCCCCAATACTGATCCCTGTGGCACTCCACTAGTTACAATTTTCCATCCTGAAAATGGCCCATTTATTGGAACTCTCTCTTTCCTGTTAGTTAACCAATCTTCTATCCATGCTAATATAACACCCCAACACCATAAGTTCTTATCTTCTGCAGTAACTTTTTATGTGACACCTTATCAAATGGTTTTTGGAAATCCAAACACACTACATCTACTGATTCTCCTTTATCCACCCTGCTTGTTATATCCTCAAAGAACCCGAATAAATTTGTCAAACACAATTTCCCTTTCACAAAACCATGTTGACTCTGCCTCATTGTATTATGATTTTCCAAATGTCCTGTTACTATCTCCATAATAATAGATGTGAAAATTTTCCCAAAGACAGATGTTAGACTAACTGACCTATTGTTTCCTGTTTTCTGTCTCCCTCTTTTCTTGAATAGTGGTGTTACATTTGCAGTTTTCCAATTTACTGGGATCTTTCCAGAATCTGGGGGATTTTGGAAGATTACAACCAATGCATCCACTACTTTTTAAGATAATGGAGCCACTTATTTTAAGACCCGAGGATGGAGGCCATCAGGTTCAAGGTATTTGCCAGCCTTTAGTCCCATTGTTTTTCCTAGTACTTTTTCTCTCGTGATTATGATTGTTTGAAGTTCCTCCCTCCCTTGTGCCCCCTGCTTTTCTACTATTCTTGGAATGCTTTATGTGTCTTTTGCTGTGAAGACAGATACAAAATGTTTGTTCAAAGTCTCTGTCTTTCCTTTGTTTCCCATTATTAATTCCTCAGTCTCACCCTCTAAGGGATGAATGCGCACTTTAGCTATCCTTTCTTCATACCCTGAAATAACAGCAAAATACTGCAGATGCTGGAAATCTGAAATAAAAACAAAAAATGCTGGAAAAACTTCTTCACTGAAGAAAGGTCATACGGACTCGAAACGTTAACTCTGTTTCTCTCTCCACAGGTGCTGTCAGACCTCCTGAGTTTTTGCAGCATTTTCTGTTTTTATGCCAATCAAGCAATCTGCTTTGTCCTGTATGGTGTTGAGTTTCTTGAATATTGCTGCAGCTGGACTCATCCAGGCAAACACTCCTCCATTGGAAAGACCTCTATTGGAAAGCATATGTGGAAAGGAAGGTCAGCTTCTAAATCAACACTACTGATCACATCAACAAACCAATCTCTTGTAACTGAGCCACGCAGCAGGCTTGTTAATCTTTAGCTACAGATAGAAATCTCTATACGCATAAAGGAAACTGTTTTCCCAAAGGGAATGAGGTAGAAAGTAATGGTCAAAATAACATCCTTTGTGTTCAGAAATTGAAACTGAATATTGGGCCTTCATTTTATAGGAAACAATTTGCTCCCTTATCAAATATCTGATGTTATTTCCCACAAGACCCACAAACAGCATGTCTGTTCAGGCCCAATTTACCACGCAGACATCTTGTTTCCATGGCAACAGGGCCTATTGCCTTCAAAAGGGCGGAGGGTAAGGTGATCAACCCGTTGACCTCAGGCCAGGGGAGGAGGTGAAAATGGACCCTAGTTTCCTTGAAAAAAGGTTGACTGTCCATTCAAGGTCTGCATGAGGCCTGGTTAAATATAATCTCTGCCTTTCCCTGCTAAGGTGCAGACTTCACACAGTTGGAAAAGTCAAACACTGCGCCAGCTAGAAAAGTGCTGGTTGTCTGTTTGAAAATGGCTTGACATGATTGGCATGAGTTGATGTTATGCATTGGAATAATAGATAATAAATCCCTTTTCTTGAATATGATTATGTAATGTGCTTCCAGGGAGATCAGATGTTGTTAAAGCTTCAGTAGGGCCTTCAGGCATCTTGTTTCTGCTTTATTTACTAATGTGGCATACAAAGTTCCATAAAGGCAGCCTCGCACCGTGGCAGGAGTGAGCAAAGATTGTTTAACAATGCCCTAACCATATCTGAAGTAAAGGCCCCTCTAACAGAGCGGAATTTCCTCCAATTTTTTTTATCTTCTAAAGGCATCAACCTTGTTCAGACCCAGCAATTGAAAGCAGGAAGTCATTAATTGACATAAACAGATCAAGTGAGGGAGAAAAAACCAACAGAGTTCAATGGAGGGAAATGTTAGGTCATCCACTCTCAATCTGAGATAGACAAATTGGGATATTTTCTCAATGGCTGGTGACTAGGAATTGTAGAGGAGCAAAAGGAAATAGTTGTCCAAGTGCACACAACAGTAATGCCTCCACCGCACCCTCCAGATTTGATGGGAGGACTGTCGAACAAATGCTAGTGTCTTTCTTGAAGCCAGCTCCACAAGCATTCAGGCAAAACAGCACCAAAATCAACTTTGATGGACAGGACATTTTGTCCAGATGGCCAAAAAGCATCTCCCCCGCCAGGTCCCATTTTCTCAATTCTCAAATAGCCAATGTTCCGGGGAGGACAAAGAAAATGCTTCAAAACACTCTGAAGTTCTTAACTCTTTTGAGTCCAATCTGAAGTTCTTCTTGAAGTATAGCAGCATTAACATTAATGACTGGGAGGAGCTTGCTATTAATCATGCAAAATGGCAACAACTTGTCCATCAAAATGCATCACACTTTGAGTGGTAACTCTTAATGATGAGGAAGAGTGGCAGCAGAGAAGGAAAGGAAAAGAAGCAAATCTTGCACTCCGGATCCCACTACCTCATCCTGCCCCATGTGCTCAAAGATCTGCGGGTCGAGAATCATCCTGTTCAGTCACACAAAGATCCATGGCAGAAACTCACGGCCCTGAATAGATGTCATCCTCAAATCAAGGGACAGTCGACGACACACATCAGAAAAAGCTAGTGCGCTGGTACAAAACATATTCAGAAAGTCTTATGATATGCTAACCTTTATGCCAAGGGAGCTGGTGTACAAAGTGATGCATGTTATGCTCTGGTTAGATCTCATGTGGAGTAACTACTTTCAGTCTGGGCACTGCAGCTCAAGAAGGGTTCATTGGCCTTGGAGGGGGTGCAGCACAGATTCACCAGAATTATACCTGGATAAAAGGGTTAAACTATGAGGACAGGCTGCATAGACTAAACTTGTATATCCTTGAGTTTAGAAGGTTGTGGGATGATCTGATTGAGGTGTTTAAAATAATTAAATGATTTGATAGGATTGATACCTTTTCCTCTAAACATGTCAGCCCAAGAAGGTTCCCATTGGCAAATCTACAGATGCCAGTAAAGGGATAGAATAAAATAGCACAGGAAAACCTCAAGCCCTGGAGTGGGATTTGAACACGGAACCTTGTGATTCAACGCAAGACGCTACCAGCTGAGCCACAAACTGAGCCATTGATTTGACATCAGTGCTGCCAGCCTACGTTCTTTCTTAACCTCACACAGCTGAGCATGATGTTAAGCAGCATGAAGGACCACCCTGCCACCAGCTCCATTTAGTGTGATCATCAGCTACCTAAAGATTAGTTGCTGGTTTATTTCTTCTGGCTATTGTAGCAATTCTGTGTGCTTTGAGAGCAACAATTGTTTAAAGTTTCACTAATCTACATGGTCTGGCGGGGATTGAAGGAGCTTTTCTGCTGACTTTAATACTTCTGCGCAAACAATTTGCTTTCACACACGGGTTTTCCAGTCGGCCTTCTTTTTAGTATTGAGCATGACTGGGAGAGTGAGCAGGGGCCACGCAGAGCAGGACAAGCAGCTAGAATAGGCCAGTGTTTTGCAGGGGGGTAGCGGTTTTGGGGGAAGAGCTCTCAGCAGGAGGCCGTATCTGCAGAGGGTGTTTAGAGAGCAATTTTCTTACCTCAGCCACAACCAATACATGAACGTCAGCATTTTACCAAGGTTTTGGATGAAATCTGCCACCTGCTGCAACCACAACTCCATCCTCAGAGCAGAGAACAATCTTCATTGCCAGTGGCTGTGAATGTAACTATGGAGAGAATTTTCCCCCTGTCGGGGAGGGGGGTGGTGGTTGTGCAGGGGCAGGCACAGTTGGGCAAGAAACCCGATCGGTGCCCCCGATCTGCTCCGTGCTGCCATTTCATGTGGGCGGGTCAATTAAGGCCTGCCCAGCGTTACATACACCCGGAAGCCTCAGGGAGATAAGTATAAGGTTTTAAAAATTTTAATAAAGAAAAGGAAATTTAAAACATGTCCCCTCATGTGACAGCTGGGACATGTCAATGAACTTTAATGAAAAATTTTATTTAATTTATAAACCCTTCATAAAACTTCATCCCGCCCGTGGAAGAGGTCCCATGAAAAATGCGAAGGCCGCCTGGGCTCTTCGCCTGCCCGCCAACCTTAAGGTTCGATGGGCAGCTTTCTTAATAGGCTTAATTAGGTAATTAATGGCCTTAACAGGCCTTTGACAGCTCAGCGGGCATGCAGCCGAGCCCACCGAACTGAAAATCTAAACAACGCGCAGTGAGGTCAGGGCGCACGCCTGACGTCACCTCGCATCATTTTATGCCTTGGCAAGTGGGCCCCGCCCCCGCTTGCTGAGCTAAAGATTCAGCCCTATGACTCAGAACTTCTATTCATCTAGCTCTTTCCAGTCTGTTGCTGGCGACATTAGCAACACCTCACAGTTTGCAGTGTGCTGCTACATAAGAGAGTTCACTAAGGGTTTCCATTCAGAAAGAGACAACTTCATCTCATTTCCTCTTGATGGAGAGAAGCAGGTGGAATGAGCACAAGGCTTTGCTTTGCAGGCTTTCCCATTGTCCAGGATGCCATTGACTGCACACATATTGCTTTCTGCACGCCTCTTGCCAACTCTGCCATGTACCCAAACCAAAAGGGATACTTCTCCTTTAGTTTACCTCATCAAGAGGCAAAAGGGAGGGAGAAACTCAAAACAATCACCATCAGTAGAGAAAAAGTACTGGGAAAACTAATGGAATTTAAGGCTGACAAGTCACCTGGACCTGATGGCCTCCATCATAGGGCCTTAAAAGAAGTGACAGCAGGGATAGTGGATGTATTGGTTGTAATCTTCCAAAATTCCCTAGATTCTGGGAAGACCAGTGGACTGGAATTTCACAGATGTAACACCTCTGTTCAAGAAAGGAGGGAGACAAAGTGGGAAACTGGAGTTAACTCATAGCTCCTGGCTATACCCTGTACATATGTACTTAGTTATGTGTTATCAATAAACACTTAATGTTCAGCCATAAAAGACTCAGAAGATCTCCATGAGACTTACTGAACACATCAAACAACATGGTAGCAGCAAACGGAACAACCCATAACTTCAGAGAAGCTCAAGCAAAAATTCAAAAGCAGGAAAATTAAAAGAACAGCATTCTGACCTGACTGAAAGCACCTGAAGTGAAGACACAGAGGGAGATTGCCTGTAGTAAGAGGTGCCTGAGGAGACAGGATACTACATCTGATTGAGACAGAGGTCGAGTGAGTAGTGAATTATGTTCACATGGTAAGTTCTGGTAAATTTTTTTCAGGCTTATAGATAGATTAAGAGTCAAGCTCTGACATAGAACTAACAATCTTCAAGTAAGTTGGACTATCTTGTTAATCAGGGAACTGAATGGTAGTGGCAGTTATCTGTCAATCAGCTGAAAGTAGTTGGTTCAAGTGATGTTAATTACAGTAGCAGGGAGCTAAACTAGTGATTCATCAGAGGGGCTACATAAAGGCAGGCATTTCAAACCGCATGTTAGTAAGGGGTGTACAAGGAAACTACTCTGGAGTGAGATGGAGATCAAGTGAGTAACGAATTAGGTTCACGTGGTAAGTTGGTGCATGGGGGAATGAGGTGCTTTAAGTAAAGTTTATTGCTCCTCGTAAAATGTGTTAAGGATTGGTCAGATTCATCAGTACTAGTAAGGTTTGTCAATAGTTGTAAGGTTTATTAAGTTAAAGCCAAATACAATTAATATAAGTAAACCAAAATAAGATAAAATTAACGTTAAGTGAAGTAAAGTTAAAACATGGCAGGGCATCTTGGTCACGCGGAATGCATGTCCTGTAATATGTGGGCAGTTGTGGATGCTATTGGTGACCTAGAGGAACACATGTGCAAAGTGTCATCAGCTGCAGAAACTTGAGCTTCGGGTTTTGGAGCTCACGCCACAGTGACTCGAGGCACTGCTCATCTGCGAGGCTGAGAACTACGTGTATAGCATGTTCAGAGAGGTGGTCACATCGCAGGTTAGGAGCTTGGAGAAAGGGAATGGATGACCGCCAGGCAGTTCAAGAGAACCAGGCAGGTAATACAAGAGTCCCCTGAGGTCCTGCTCGCTAACTGGTTTTCCATTTTGGATACTGGTGAGGGCGTTTGTTCCTCGGAGTGCAGTCAGAGCCAAGTTCGTGACACTACGAGTGGCTCAGCTGTACAGTAGGGGAGGAAGAAGAGGGGAACAGCAATAGTGAAAGGAGATTCATTAGTTAGAAGAACAGACAGGTGTTTCTGTGGCCGTAGACGTGACCCCAGGATGGTAAGTTGCCTCCCTGGTACCAGGATCGAGGATGTCACTGAGCAGCTGCAGGGCGTCGTGGTGGTGGTGGTGGTGGTGGTGGTGGTGGTGGTGGTGGTGGTGGCGGTGGTGGCGGTGGTGGCGGTGGTGGCGGTGGTGGCGGTGGCGGCGGCGGCGGCGGCGGCGGCGGCGGTGGTGGTGGTGGTGGTGGTGGTGGTGGTGGTGGTCAGCCAGAGGCCATGATCCATGTCGGTACCAATGATTTAGGTAGGAAGGGGGATGAGGTCCTGAAAACAGATTTCAGGGAGCTGGGAGATGGAAAACTAGAACCTCTAAAGCAGTAATCTCAGGATTACTTCCAGTTCCATATGCTAGTAAGTGTAGAAATAGACAATTGAGCGGGAGAACTGGTATAGGAGGGAGGGCATCAGATTTCTGAGGCATTGGGACGGTTCTGGGACAGGTGGGACCTTTACAAGATGGACAGGCTGCATCTCAGCAGGACCAGGACTGATTTCCTGGCAGGGAGATTCACTAGTGCTGTTGGGGAGGGTTTAAATTACATTGGCAGGGGAATGGAAACCTGGGAGGGAGCTCAGATTTGAGGGAAGCAAAACTGGTAAAAGGAAGTAGAAAAGTAGAAGAAAGACGAAGCACAGGCAAGCATTAAATAGGGTCAGAATAGGGAATAATGTTAAAAAAGCAGAATTAAAGGCACTCTATTTGAATGCACATAGAATTTGCAAAAAAAGTTGATGATTTGAATGCACTAATTGAGGTAAATGGGAATGATTTAATTGCCACAACGAAGATATGGCTACAGGGTGATGAATGTTGGGAACTGAATATCCAAGGATATTTGGAATTTAGAAGGGTTAGGCAAAAATGAAAAGGTGGTGGGGTAGCACTCTTAATAAGGGATGAGATCAGTACATTAGTAAGAGAGGATCTTAGATTGAAGGATCAGGATATAGAGTCAGTTTGGGTGGAGCTAAGAAACAACAAGGGGCAGCAAACGTTGGTGGGAGTTGTTTATAGGCCATCAAACTGTAATTGCAATGTTGGGCATGTGATAAATAGAGATGCATGTAATGAGGGTAATACAGTAATAATGGGCGACTTCAATTTACACATAGACCTGATTAACCAAATCAGCACTAATGCTCTGGTGGAGGAATTCCTGGAGTGTGTACAATATGGGGTTCTGGAGCAGTACATTGAGGACCAAACTAAGGATTGGGCTATTTTGGATTTAGTGTTGTGTAATGACAAAGGGCTAATTAATAACCTTGCCTTAAAGGAAACTTTGGGAAATAGTGACCATAATGTGACAGAATTTTTGCATTAAGTTTGAATATGATATAATTCATTCTGAAACTAAGGTCTTAAATCTGAAGAAAGGAAATTATGAAGTATGAGAGACAAATTGGCTATGGTGGATTAAGAAAATGCACTAAAAGATTTGACAGTAGACAGGCAATGGCTAGTATTTAAAGAAATACTACACAGTCTACAACGGATATACATTCCTCTAAGGCACAAACACCCAAAGGGAAAGGTAAATCAACTGTGGTTAATGAAAGAAGTTAAAGATTGCATTAGATCAAAGGAAGTGACTTATAAGAATGCCAGAAAAAGTGATAAACATGAGGTTTGGGAGTAATTTAGAACCCAGCAAAGGAAGACCAAAAAACTTTTATTTTATTTGTTCACGGGATGTGGGCATTGCTGGCTAGGCCATCATTTGTTACCCATTCCTAACTGTCCTTGTTCAGAGGGCATTTAAGAGCCAACCACATTGCTGTGGGTCTGGAGTCACATGTAGGCCGGACCAGGTAAGGACAGCAGATTTCCTTCCCTAAAGGACATTAATGAACCAGATGGGTTTTTACGACAGTGTCAATCCCACCATGCCACCACCTCCCCTAATTAAGATAGGGAAAAGAGAATCTGAATGCAAACTAGTAAGAAACATAAAGGCAGATTGTAAAAGCTTCTTTAGGTATGTGAAAAGAAAAAAAGATTAGCTAGGACAAATGTGAGTCCATTACAGGTGGGTATAGGAGAATTTATAGTGGAGAACAGGGAAATGGCAGAGAAACTAAACAGTTATTTTGCATCCGTCTTCACAGAAGCAGATACAGAAAATCTCTCAGATATAGAGGGTGACCAATGGACTTGTGAAACTGATGAGCTAAAATAAATTAATATTAGTAAAGAGGTAGTACTTGAAAAGTAAACCGGATTGAAGGTAGATAAATCTCCTGGACCAGATGAACTTTATCCCAGAGTGTTGAAGGAGGTGGCTAGAGAGACAGCGGATGCATTGGTGGTTATCTTTCAAAATTCAATAGATTCTGGAAAGGTTCCTGTGGACTGGAAAGTAGCAAATGTAACCCCACTATTTAAGAAGGGAGGAAGGGGGAGAATGGAGAACTACAGACCTGTTAGTTTAACATCAGTAGTAGGGGAAATGTTAGAATCTATTATAAAGGATGTGATAACTGGACATTTAGAAAAGAAAGGTAAAATTGGATCGAGTCAACATGGATTTATGAAAGGAAATCATGTTTGACAAACTTGTTGGAGTTGTTTTTGAGGATGTAGTACATGTAGTACTGATAAAAGAAAACCAGTGGATCTGGTGTATTTGGATTTTCAGAAGGCTTTGATAAGGTCCCACACAGGGGGTTAGTAAATAAAATTAGAATGCATGGGATTGGGGAAATATACTATTATGGATTGAGAATGGGTTAACAGACAGAAAACAGAGTAAGAATAAATAGATCATTCTCAGGATGGCAGGCTGCCACTAGTGGGATACTGCAAGGATCAGTGCTCGGTCCATAGCTATTCACAATCTATATAAATTTGGGTGTGGGGACCAATTGTAATATTTCCAAATTTGCTGATGACACCAAATGTCAGTTGAGAGGAGGATGCAAGGAAGTTCAACAGGACTTGGACAGGCTAAGTGAATGGGCTAGAACATGACAGATGGAATATGATGTGAATAAGTGTGAAGTTATTCACTTTGGTAGGGAAAACGGAAAGGCAGAATATTTCTTAAATGGTGAGAGGCTCTGAAGTGCAGGTGTCCAAAGGGACCAGGGTGTCCTTGTTCATGAGTCACTAAAAGTTAGCCTGCAGGTGCGGCAAGTGATTAGGAAGGTGAATGGTATGTTGGCTTTCATTGCAAGGGGACTTGAGTACAGGAATAAAGATGTCTTGCTGCAGTTGTGTGCTGCCTTGGTGAGAACTCACCTGGAGTATTGTGTACAGGTTTGATCCTCTTATCTAAGGAAGGGTATATTTGCCATAGAGGGGGTGCAATGGAGGTTCACCAGAATAATCCCTGGGATGGCAGGATTGTCTTATGAGGAGAGAGTGAGACTGGGTCTGTATTCCCTTGAGTTTCGAAGAATGAGCGGTGACCTCATTGAAACTTACAAAATTCTTACAGGGTGACAGGGTAGATGTAGATAAGGTGTTTCCCCTTGCTGGTGATTCTAAAACCAGGGGACATAATCTCAGAATTAGGTGTAGGCCATTTAAGACTGAGATGAGGAGGGATTCCTTCACTTAGAGAATGGTGAATCTTTGGAATTCTCTACCCCGGAGGGCTGTGGAAGCTCATCATTGAGCATGTTCAAAACAGAAATTGATGGATTTCTGGACAGTAATGACATCAAGGGACATGGAGATAGCGTGGGAAAGTGGTGTTGAGGTAGCTGATCAGCCATGATCTAATTGAATGGCGGAGCAAGCTCGACAGGCCGAATGGCCTCCTCCTGTTCCTATGTTCTTATGCTCCTATGAAAGAAGCTCCATTGAGGCAGAAGAGAAAACTCCACCGTGCAGTTGAGGACTCCACAAGATCTCATGGAGGTCCATTGTGAATGTCCACAGAGTGCAGAGTCAAGGGCCTAGCAGGGGTGAGCATAAAATTCAGTTCTAAGCCAAAACTAATCTAAAAAGCTTCAGTTAAAAAAAAAAAAGTCAGAGCAGCCCGTTTCTGAAAGCACCATGGTCAGCCGGGTTCAGAATACCACATTGTGGCCAAACTTGTTGTAAGATAAAAAATCGAAAATGAATTGTAAGGTTTAAAAACCTCAGCCAAAGCCGGGAATCAATTATAAAATGTCCAAAAATCCTTAGATATTGCAGGGAAGGCCCAGAATAGCTGATTGAGTAAATCGCTGCAAAAACTAAAGACAGAGGTCAGAACCGCCATCACTGTGGGAGCCCGCCAAAATGCAACAAGCATTTACTGCGGTGCCACCTTTAAAACCTACAAAGCATTTAAAATTGTACTCACTTGAACTACCAATTTGGACTGATCCAAGGTCCAGGCCAAACACAAAATTGGGGACCTTGGGGGGGAAAGATTCTAAAGATACATAATAGTTTCAGAATTGGATAAAAAGAAAGATGTTGAATACACTAATTTATTCAGTAGGTCCAATAGCCGATGACATTGTTATGGTATTGTATGCATGCCAATGCAGACAATGACAGGTGCCTTTAAGAAGCTGCATAGTGACATCACTGTGACATGTGTGTATGAGGCTGGAATATAAAAGTACAGCCTCCATGTTAGATGCTCACTATTGCCTTTGTTCTCTATTGCAGATCCTCACTATTGCCTGTGATCCTGTATCAGCAAGACTCTACGTACATCTTATTAGTCAGGCATAGTCAAGCAATCAGCCCATGTTACAGTTAGGACCCAGACCAGATCAAGGCCTGGCAGAGCTGAACTAGCTGTAGAGCTGCCGATAATAAACTTCAGATACTTGTGTTTGACCAGAACCCTCATCAGTCTCAATACATTGCTTAGCACAGATAGCATAGAGACAGATCCCCCGAGGTCTATATCGAGATCCTCAATAGGCAGCAGACTGTGACATACCATGTCAGATATTATTGCAAGGCAAAGAATAAACAAATTCTCAGATAAATTTGATGAAGTTCTAAAATCATTTGATACATATTTTAACTTAAGAAGCAACAAAATTTTAGAGAGAATTAACTTCAACAAACATGTCCGACAGCCTGGCGAACCAGTTGAGTTGACCCTTTTATCAACAAATTATACAGATTTGCAGGAGGCTGTGACTACAGTGACCTTAAGTTAGAACTTATAAGGGACAGAATTATTGTTGGAGGGCTGACGATGCCCTTTCTGACATAATACAGGCCGAGGAAGATCTGTCTTTAGAAAAGGTCATCCAAATAGTCAGACAGTCTGAAATCCACCAACAGTGCTGATCCATTTTACATGGCGAAAGCAAGTCATGGTACAGAGCAACAGCAACTGTCCAACTAGTGAAACAACAAAGGGGCAGAGAGGGACCCCAGGCCAAGGAAGGCAATACCCAAACAGACCACAAGAGCATGGGTGACCATGTCAGTGCTGTGGAGCCAAATGACCTCACAGGTGAGCACAATGTCCAGCAATCTCAGTGCAGTGTTTCAACTGCAACTGCCTGGGACCCTTCAGAAAGCTATGCAAAGCTAAGACACTTAGGTGGGCGGAGGATCCCGAGACAATCTACGAGATTGAGGTACCACACCAAATGCTCTTTTTTGAATGCGGACATCTCAGTAAACATTCACCTCACCAACTTCAAATTGGACATGGGAGCCAGAGTTACGGTCCTCTCAAATAAGGAATCATGGCTGAGAGACCTCTGACCGACAGATACACCACTCTATGGTAATAAAGGCAAAATATTGAGGATGCTGGAGATTTGAAGTAAAATCAGAATATGCTCAGAAGGTCTGGCAGCATCTATGGAGAGAGAAATAGAGCTAACTTTTCAAGTCCAATATGACTCTTCTTTGGTTCTTCAATGACTTCGATGAAAGGACCAAGTTGTAGCCAAGTTTGCTGACGATACAAAGATAATATAAAAGCAAGTTCTGAGGACAGAAAGAGTCCACAAAGGGATATAAATAAGTGAGTGGGCAAAAATTTGGCAGATGGAATATAAAGTGGGAAAATGTGAAATTGTCCACTTTGGCAGGAAGAATAAAAAAGCAGAATATTATTTAAATGGAGAGAAACTGCAGAATTCTGCAATACAAAGGGTTCTGGGTGTCCTTATACATGAATCATAATAAATCAGATGCCGATTCAGCAAGTAATTAGGAAGGCAAATAGAATGTTGGCCTCTATTACAAGGGGGTTGGAGTATAAAAGTAGGGAAGTTACAGGACATTGGTGAGACCACTATGAGGGAATTTGTATTCCTATGTTGCTTTGGTGGATTTTCAGTTGGAGGCTGAGGACTACAATTCCTGGCATGCTAGACAGGCTGCGCATGCTAGGCTTCTGGTGTTCCTCTGCAGCTGCAGGGATCGGGCAGAACGCCTGCATGTTGGTGTGGCACAAAACAACGTCTACGTGACCGGGGTTCAGTGTGAAAGTTAGCCCACATGACAGCGAGTCAGGGAGTAGACAAGAGGAAAATTGGCTCCATGCAGCTGAAGTGCTTCCGTTAGCTCTGTGCTGCTGAGGGGGGTGGGGTTCAGAGAAACCCTGGGACCCATTGATGGCTTAGTGCAGCTGAGCGTTGTGGCTCAGGAGAGCCCAGGAGCAGTATCTGCTCAGTGCAGCTAGGGAGATTAGAGATCAATAAACCCTAGGGCAGTGCCAGCCCTGTGAATCTGGCTGTGGAGGCGAAGGGAAACACAAGAGCAGTGATGTTCTGCTCAAAGTGTTTAGAGATCTGGAATCATACCGATAATCAGATGCTGGGATGCAATTTTGGAAATCCAGCAGGACACAGTCTCAGGACAAGAGATTGGGCAACTGGAAAGAGAACACTTGCTGGAGCAGTCTGAGTTGGAGTGGGTATTGAGGGAAATCAGAAGCTGTACCCTTGAAAGAGAAGAGCTGAAATCCCTTGTGTGGAAGACAAGTGTTTTTAAAGGATTTTGTGACTTTCAGAGGTCGCTGTTGTCTGGGTGTGTTGCTGAAAAATTCATGGGATCTGTCTTGGTAATGTCTGCCATTTAATGTGCAGTTTGTGTTATGTTCAACCACAGTTTGCCTGTTAATTTATGTTTGTTAATTCTGGATATTAGAGTATAAGGTAGATAGTGTTGACTGTTTGCTTTGTTAACTGGTGTATGGTAAAATTTCTTCTGTTTGTTTAAAGCCGTGGAATTTTGTGGCTTTATTCTCTTAGCAGATAACTAGGGTTTCAAATCTTGTCTACATTGCAACAAAAGTTACTGATCCTTAACCGGACCGTAACAAAATTTGGGGTTCTGGTCAGGAATTGTAATAAATTAGGGCATTTGTGGGATTTTGAATCTAGACATGGATGCGGGTGCTGGGACTTGCTAAAGTTGAGGCTAAAATGGTCTCTCAGTGAATTTTACTATACTTATTGAAAAGTGTAATGGCTTTGTGAGTTGCTACAACTTTTCTGGAGAGGGAAGATTTATTCCTGAGTGATTTGCAACAATTAACCAAGGCTGAGTTAATAGTATTAGAAGAAAATTGGAGTTAGAGTTAAAAGCAGGGACTAAAAAAATCAAACATAATTGAGGTAATAGTACAGCATCTGGAATTGGAAGATGGAAAACCTGACCCAGGTAGAACACAGCTTGAGTTGGCTAGAATTCAACCGCAGATGAAGTATCTTGATATAGAGTTAGAGAAAAACAAAACTTGAACTCGAAAAAGAAATGAAAAAGCTTGAACTTGAAAAGGAGGCAAAAAAAAAAGAGAAATGCAAAGGCTTGAACTTGAATTCCAAATGGAGAAGATAGGAAGGGGGGAAAGAAATAATGACAGAGTTTGAGAGAGAGAAAGAAATCCGGCAGCATGAACTGGCTAAAGGAAAGCTTACATTACAGGGCGAAAAAGAGGCTAATAGTTCAGGTGATGAGTCAACTCCCACACTGAGCTTTGATATAACAAGGAGTCTTTTCCTAGTGCTAAATTTACTGAAGACCAAGTTGAGAAATATTTTATCTCGTTTCAAAAATTGGCTATAAAACAAGAGTGGCCAAAGAACATATGGACTCTTATCTTGCAGAGTATTTTTGTGGGGAAAACACAATTGACCACAGTTTGCCTGTTAATTCATATTTATCTTATGTTAATTCTGGATGTTAGATTATAAAAGGGTGTTGACTGTTTGCTTTGTTAACTCGTGTATAGTAAAATTTCTCCTATTTGTTTAAAACCATGGAATTTTGTGATTTTATTCTTAGTAGGTAACTGGGATTTCGTATTTTGTCACTTTACAACAAAAGTCTGGGGGATTGTAACACCACACCGAATACTATTAGCTTCTCTTTCAACCTGTAACCTCAGCTTTTCTTTAGTCAGTACTCTAGATGTACAGTTTTGGTCACCTTACTTAAGCAGGGACATACTTCCCTTGGATGTAGTTCAGGGAAGGTTCACAAGGATGATTCATGAGATAAGGGGTTTGTCATATGAGGAAAGGTTGAACAGATTGGGCCTATACTCATTGGAGTTTAGAAAAATGAAAGCTGATCTTATTGAAGATTCTGAGGGGGCTTGACAGGGTAGATGCAGATAGGATGTTTCCACTCGGGGGAATCTAGAACTAGGCACATCTAGAACGAGGGGCAGAATTTCAAAATAAGGGGCCTCCCATTTAAGACAGAGGTGAGAAGGAATTTCTTCTCTCTGAAGATCTTTATTGTTTGGAATTTACTTCTCCAGCGAGCAGTGTAGGCTGGGTCATTGAATATATTCAAGGCTGAGTTAGAGAGATTTTTGATTGTCAAAGGAGTCAAGGGTTATGGAGTGCAAGCAGAAAAGCGGAGCTAAGACCACAATCAGACCACCCATGAACATTTTGAATGGCAGAGCAGGTTCGAATAACCTACTCCTGCTCCTATTCCTTATGTTCTTATGTTCTTACAGCTGGTGTGTGTCATAGGCAGTGCATTATGCAGTTCACTGCTCAGGATCCTGGCCATGTGTTAATTCTGCATCTGTACTCTGTATTTCAACCACCACGGCAAGCCATAGGGTGGCTATTCAATGAGAAGGGCTATTCGCTGACAACATGACTCTGGTTCACAACCCACGCACACATGCAGAACAGGGATACAATGGAGCCACACTTCCACAAGAAATCTGATAGAGCAGACAATTTGTGTTTGTGTGGACCCTTCTGGAAGAGCCTTGCAGGACGCAGCTGAGTGAATCTCAGAATTTGTGGTGGTCTGCTGCATGCTGCATCACGAAGGAATGGCCCTTTCCACCACCAATCAGGCGAAAAGCTGAGGAGTAGGAGCAAGACCAGGAAGAAGAAGCAAATGAAGAGAAGTGCAAGGAGCACAGCCCCTTTCTGATCAGGCTTCACGTGAAGACCTAATTCAATATCCTCAACCTCAATTCCCCATTCACCTACAGCCCCACACTCCTTTACTTCCCACCATCATTGACCATCACATTGTCCTCTTGGCCACAATGCAAAAATAAAAGCCAGCACAAAATATAAGTTCCAAGCCAAACTTATGAATTAAATCATTTCATATTGCATACAAAAATAAACTGATCAGCCTTATGTATTTTCTTAGCTTCTGCTTCGTGTGCCTTTGCCTGTCCTAAAGGTGCTTGTCCAGCAGCTGCTGCATGATGGTGGAAGGCTGCTGACCTTAACTGAGGAGACTACAGATGGCCTTGGAGGGCAACCTTGAACGCAGCTCTGGGTCTAGACAGCCTAGCTTCAGGCTGCACCATCTTAGCCTGGGTCACAATAGCCTGAGTTGGCTGACTGGCTGACACATAGCAGCAAAGGCACTGGCAGAATGGCAGTGGTGGGATCACTAATAGTGTCACTTGTAGACCATGCTCCAAGGAGCCACTTCCACTCTCCTGAGGTGGCGCCTTAGCAATCCTACTGATTTATTGGAGAACTGATTGATGAACTGCTGTGACCCCTTGGAAGCTCCTTTATCTGTGGTTTCCAGAATCATGATGGCAGCAGCCTGAGCTTCTACTGTTGCACTTTGAGATTTGGTGAAGCTGTCACTGCTGCAATGGAAACGGTGACATTGGCCATCAGACACTGCATGATGTTGGATTCCATAACCTTAGTGATGGAGGTAACCACTGGTTCTATGTTGGAAAGGATGGAATACCACCTCTGCACAAAGCTTTGTGCTAAATCGGAGTTGGCTTCTCCATGTTCCTTGATATTGTGTGCAGGCTTTCTGGCAGGCTTTTCAATACACCAGGCATGTAGACCCATCAGCTTTCTTTTATAGCCTAGCCTTTGAAGTCATTAACTCCTCCCCAGCAGAAATAGGGTCTGACATTGCCCTCTGGCAAGCTGGTACCTGTGCTATCCTTTCCCCCTGCCTTGGCTTCTGCGCACTTGTGCCCAGTAGAGTACACCATGTACCAATCCGACCACAACCCTTGTCTCTAAAATACATGGGATAAGAGATCTAGCCAGGATAATATGGAATCAAAGACTGGCAGGAAAAATGGTATCGGAACAATGGGTGGTCTTTAAGGAGATGCTAAGTACTTTCCAACAAGGGGAAAGGTAAGGGAACCAAAGCCAGAACTTGATCAGGATGATGAGGGTGATAGAGAGTATGGTGAATTCTTCAAGCAAGACCCAGGCCAAATATAATAAGTTGAAAGGGGGAAATGAAGAGGAAATAAGACTGGCAAAGAGAGAATATGAGAAAAGAATGGCAGTTAACATAAAAACCTTCTACTGGTGTGTAAATAGTAAATAGTAAGACACAGGGTGGAGCCTACTATGGACAAAGAGGGAGATGTATACTTGGAGGAGCAGGGTATGGCTAGAATACTTCATAAGTACTTTGTATCGGTGTTTAAGGAAAAGGATGCTGACAAAGTATTGGTAGAAAGGGAGGTGGCAGAGGTACCTAATGGATGGGGTGAAAATTGAGAGGCAGGAGATATGAAAGGCTAGCTAGGCTTAGTGGTTAAATTGCCTGGTCCAGATGGCTTACCTCCCAGGTTGTTAAAGGAAGTGGGATTGGAGATAGCGGAAGAGCTTGCTATAATCTTCCAATCTTCCTTAGATATGGGAGAAGTGCCAGGGGATTGGAGAGTGACAAATTAGACACCCTTATTCAAGAAAGGATGTATGGACATTCCAATCAACTGCAGTACAGACCGATCAGTTTAACCTCAATAGTGGATATGGTGTTAGAAACAATAATAAGGGGAACCATCAGCAGGCACTTGGAGAGGTTTGAGTTAAATAAGGAGAGTCAGAATGAATTTGCAAAAGAAAGATCGTACTTAACAAATCTAATAGAAATTTTGATGAAGTAGTACAGAAAGTTGATGAAGGGAATGCGGTAGATGTTGTCTATATGGATTTTAAGAAAGCATTTGACAAAGTGCCACCTTAAAGGCTGGTTAACAAAATTGAGGCTCATGGAATAGGAAGGTCAGCGTCAGCTTGGAAAAAAATTGGCTTAAGGACAGAAAACAGTGAGTCGTGGTAAATAATTGTTTCTCAGACTGGAGGATGGTAGACAGTGGTGTTCCGTAGTGCTAGGACCATTGTCTTTTTTGATATGTGTATAAATAACTTGGATACAGGTATTGAAGTACAAATGGAATTTCAAAATTTGCCAATGATATCAAACTTGGAGGTATGGCAAACAGTGAGGATGATACCAATTGACTGCAACAGAACATAGGCTAGTAGAATGGGCAGACAAAAGGCAGATGAAACTCAATACAGAGAAATGTGAGGTGACACATTTTGGCAGAAGGGATAGGGAGAGGCAATATAAACTTAATGGCAGAATGTACAGGGACAGCGGGAGATCTCTGAAGGTGGTAGGACATCGAGAGAGAAGAGATAGTAAAGCATATAGGATCTTGGGCTTCATAAATAGAGATATTGAGTACAAAAGCAGTATAAACCTTTATAAAGCTCTGGTGAGGCTAAGTGGAGTATTGAGTCCAGTTCTGGTCAACATACCTTAGAAAGGTTGTGAAGGCCCTTGAAAGGGCACAAAGGAAATTTACCAGAATGGTTCCAGGGATGAGGGACAAGGTCAGGTTGGAGAGGCTGGGGTTTTCTCTTTGGAGCAAAAGAAGTTGAGGGGAGACTTGATAGAGGTGTACAAGATTATGACAGGTTTAGATAAGGTAGACAAAGGTAAGCTGTTTCCATTAGCTGATGGTGTAAGGACAAGGGAACACAGATTTAAGGTTTTGGGCAAGAGGTGCATGGGGAATGTGAGGAAGAACTTTTTTACACAGTGAGTGGTAATGACCTGGAACTCGCTGCCTATGCAGGTGATGGATGCAGAGATAATCAATGATTTCAAAAAGAAATTGAATAGGCAGGCACTTAAGAAAAATAAACTTTCAGGGATAAAGCAGGTGTATGAGACTGACTGGATTGCTCTACAGAGAGCTGGCATGGATTCAACGGGCCAAATGGCCTCCTTCTATGCTGTAATGACCTTATGACTATTATATGCATTATCAGTACCTGAGCTGGTGGTTGCAACAGTGAAGTCTATTGATGGTGTGTCTTCATCTTCATTGTCTTCTCTTCTTCCTTCACTGCCTGGACACCTGAAAGGAGAAAGGGACAAAGATAAAGTTGTGCTAAGGGGAGAGAAGAAGGTTAGAAGTATATTTTTATGCCATGTACAGCTTGTAAATCAGAAGAGATTATGGGATGAGGGGTTGTGCAATTTGAGAAGGTGGATTACGTGTGAGGATATCCTCAACTTCGGTGGCCTCAGTCTTGTTGCTGGCTTCAGCCCTGATGGTCTTTCCCATTATGTGCGGCACCCCTTCTCCAAGGCGATTAGAACCGAAAGGTTCACCACTCCCCCTCCCTTTAGTACCTGTTGTCTCTGGTTGTGGGCCACCTTCTCCTGCAAGAGAGAGGGAAGTGTGTCAGTGAGTGTTGTGCAATCTGTTTGAGTGATGTGGCTGTCATGGTTAACTAGCTGCCATTGAATGCCAGTTGATATGTGGGTTTTTGACTTGCAAAGGCACTAAATGGATGAGGATGAGGTGAAGCATAAGAATATGAAGTATGAGTTGTAATTGATAGAGATTGGTGGTCGGTGAGTAATGAGGATGTAGTGAATTGAGCAACAGCATGCTGCCTGCACTTCCCTCAATGGGCAGCCATTAATTGTGCATCATGATCCTCGCACCTCTTTTCAGGTGCTAACCAATTTAACCCTTCTAATGTATCTCTTAAGGTTCCATTTTGTTGCTTAAGCATTGAATCGTGTCATCATGAGAACTTGTTTCAAAGGGTACCAAACCTGGGAGAAAGATGACTGAAGATGTAAGATAATGAGGTGCCTTTGGGTAAATGACAGTGGGGGTCATTTTTAGCTAAGTCTTTACTGTCTCCTTACTGTTAAGTAGAAAGGACTTGTAATTCTATAGCACCTCTCACACCCTCAGGGCCTTCCAAGGTGCTTTACAGCCAATTAAGTTCTTTGGAAGTGGGGTTACTTTTGTAATGTAGGAAACATGGCAACCAATTTGTGCACTGCAAGCTCCCACATACAGCAATGTGATAATGACCAGATCATCAGTTTTAGTAATATTGGTTGAGATATAAATATTGGCCAGGAAACCAGGGAAAACTCTCATGATCTTTGTCCAAAATAGTGCCACCAGAGAAGGCAGGGAGGGAGTCGGTTTAATGTCTCAACCAAAAGGCTGCGCCTTTTCCAGCACAGGTCTCTGTCAGAACTGCACTGGAGTGTGAGCCTAGCTTATGTGCTCATGTCTCTGGAATGGAAATTGAACCCACAACCATAGTCACTCACTGAACCATGGCTGATAGAATAAAGAGGAAGGCAGACTTGTTGATAATGCAGGAGCACCTGAAAGAAAATATGAGTAAATTGGGTGGTAAGTAAATTGCCTGCTGAGTTTTCCTTTCCTTATAAGTAACCTTATTGTTGTAACTGACTAGACACCATTTTGATGAGTTGATTTCAGTCTCTGTGCCAAGAAGGAACATTCCTCACTGATCTTTCTGTGGATAATGAAGAGTGGCTGTTTTCAATTTAAGCACTCTGCATGTTCATATAAGGAAGAAAAAGTCTTTAATTAAAATTTATGATGGGAGTTGCCCAATAGAGCCCTGGCATACAACAAAATAAAACCCTGGGTGGGTTATAATTAGCCTGATATGTGGAAATATTTCTCATATCTGAATGTATGAACAATGATGGACAGGTAAAGACCCTCTGCTCCATTCAGCCTGTCTCATGCAATTGTGAATCCTTATGTATGTACACTCTCCGGCCCATCCAAAACCAGGTAAACTTCTGGGAAAGCTGAAAAACCAAATAAAGAAAACATTGGTGCTGGGAAATTTCCCTCTGAACCCCTTAGATTAGTCCAGGAGATCACTCTGGCTCCGATCAGCGTTACCAGTTATCTTGAGTAAGAGGCGATCTCCGTCCAAGACAAAGATCCAGCTCTCACTTGAAGGGGTTCAATATATCAGTGTCCACCACTTGAGCCCACAGCCTGTTCCAGGGGTTGAACAGTTGATCTTCTATTTATTGTTGTGCGTATGGTCAGGTCTGTAGGATAGGCTGCACTTCTCATCAGAAATATATTTATAAAGTTACTTCTTTCTAAATATTTTACTTGACAATGGCCTAACCTTGGTAGATGCTTCACGCTGCCTCAGCAGAATGTTTGATGCTTGTCTGATCCAGCTGAACAACAGAGACAGCAAAAATTTGCATTTATATAGTGCTTTTAAAGTACCAAGACACTTCACAGGAGTGTTATAGCAGGAGTAGGCCATTTGGCCCCTCGAGCCTGCTCCATCATTCAATAAGATCATTGCTGATCTGGTTGTGGCATCAACTCCACATTCTGCCAACACCCAATAACCTTTGAATCCCTTGTTAGTTAAGAACCTATCTACCTCTGCTTTTAAAAATGTTCATTGACCCTGCATCCATAGATTTCTGGGGAAGAGTTCCAAAGATTCACAACCCTCAGAAAAAATTTCTTCTCATCTCCATCTTGAATGGGAGACCCCTTGTTTTTAAACTGTATTCTCTAGTTCTAGTAAGCAGCGCCCAGACAGGGATCAAACAAAAATTGATACCGAGCCACAAGGGGATATTAGGATATATAGGAGGAGTGGGCCATTCGGCCCTTCGAGCCTGTTCCGCCATTCAATATGATCATGGCTGATCCTCTATTTCAACGCCATATTCCCGCTTTCTCTCCATACCCCTTGATGCCCCTAATATCCAGAAAATTATCAATTTATTTCTTGAATATACTCAGTGACCCAGCCTCCACAGCCTGTAAAGAATTCCACAGGCTAACCACCCTCTGAGTGAAGAAACGTTTCCTCATCTCAGTCCTAAATGGCCTGCCCTGTATCCTGAGACTGTAGCCCCTGGTTCTAGACTCCCCAACCAAGGGAAACATCCTCCCTGCATCTAGTCTGTCTAGCCCTGTTAGAATTTTATATGTTTCAATCAGATCCCCTCTCATTCTTCTATGGCCAGAAGCTTGGTCAGAGGGGTAGGTTTTGAAGGAGCATCTTAAAGGAGGAAAGTGAGGTAGAAAAGTGGAAGGTGTAGGGAGGATATTCCAAAGCTTAAGGCCTAGGCAACTGAAGGTGTGGCTACCAATGGCGAACTGATTAAAATCAGGTGCACTCAAGAGGCTAGAATTAAATGAGCTCAGGTATCTTGGATAAAGATACGGAGGTAGAGATGGGCGAGGCCAAGGAAAGATTAGAAAACAGATGAAGTTTTTAAGTTTGATGCATTACTATGCCCCCAACCCTACTAATGTCTTAAAATTATATTTTAATATATAATTAAATGAACAGGGTAGAATACAGCATCAATATACAGGAATGATAAAGCACTGTGTATGCCTGTGTGTATGTTTGTTTCGTTAATCTTCTCCAATCACTAAAGCAACATGAATAACAGCTCCAGAACACAGTGCCTAGACATTTGATGATGCTGCACCTGGATTTTAGACACTAAGCTTCCAATATGGTGGGCAGCTAGAGTGCGCTCCTTGTGAGTCAAAAGTCAACTGTTCACCATTTCGATATAGACAAAAAGAAAATACACATCCAGGGCACTCAACAGGTAAGGCCTAATTACTTGAGGTACTCTAATGTACAAAACTGGCTTTCTTAGTTCATGCTGGGATTGTTCTGATGGCTAGACCCACAGATGGATAATCGTGCCTGAGGCTGTCTATAAGGCATTGTAATTAGAAGATTTTCAATTTTTCAGTGACCAAGATTTGCCTCTACATGGAGTAGAAAGTGTTGCTCTTTTTGATCCTAGCTTTTGTTTTTCCCTTGGACTTAGTCTCTCAGGCTACTTCTGTAGGTGAGTCCTCACTCCCAGTGTCCCCAAAACTTCCAGAAATTTAGGTAAATTTGTAATGTGCTCAGTGGTGAAACAGGAGCCCTATTCACCATAATTTACACAAATTAAATTAGGTTTTATTACAGAGCCATGATTTCCTTAACTTTAGAATGTGGCAAAATAACGCTTTGACTAAATTTGTCAACTCTGGTTGGAATGTTTTTATGGAGGCTTCAGCACACCTACCTCCAAGCAACCTCCCCATCCAGTCAAACAGCTGTTCTTATTCTCTATCTCCAATATTCTTAGAATAAACAAAAGTGTGGGAAGAAAATTTTTTAAAAGACTCAATTTCTTTCAATGCCTCTGTGATGTTTCAGCCAAGTTGCTTGCTGCAATGTCCAGGAAATTAACCTTCAATTCCTGGAGATTCCCAGACTATTCTGGACGGTTGGTAACACTAATTTCAACAGGCTGGTGCTTAGGCTTTCCCTGCCAAGCAAATCTATTGAATGGTAATGTTAGATCACGCGGTGTACTGTGCACAGCTCTGATTTCCATATTTCAGAAGGATATAGAGGTACCGGAGAAAGCACAAAAAAAATTTACAAGAATGATACCAGAACTGAGACACTGCAACCCAGCACTCCAGGATGACTTTGAGGCTCTTCCCCTGCAGAAACGGTATCTACATGGCTACAAACAAAAAGGGCCATGAGGGCTCGAAACGTTGACTGATTTCTTCTCCACCGATGCTGCCAGACTTGCTGAGTTTTTCCAGGTAATTCTGTTTTTATTCTACATGGCTACAGCTGTGGCTGCAGGCTGCCCATTTGAGGAATTTCCCTTCCACAATGGTGATCTGGCAGCTATGGCCATTATTAATTTCTATCTTAAAAGAATTGAGAGGGCACCTCAAGATGGATGAGCCCTCTCTCTCCCATACCTGCAACAGCAAGTGAGCAGCCTCTTCCATGCAGGAGGGCCTCCTATTGGCCCTCTAGCTTTGAAAGCCCATCCGCTGTCCTTAATTTGATGATGAGGGCATCCCTTGGCCATTAATTGGCCTGTGGTAGTTATCTGATGTGTAATATACCTTTAAGACAAATGTTGTAATGTAAGATCACATGATCTTGATACCCAATAGCAGAGTAGTGCGGGCTACCTCTTTAGTCAATATTCTTGAGTTTGAGTCTGAAGAGTAAAGACAGAGTCTTGAGTTGTAAGTACACAAGCATAGCTGCTAAGTTCCATTCGTAAATAAACAGATTGTGTTTCTTCTAGGAACGGTCGACAGATCTTCTCTGTCTCGGTACCAACTCGGTCACCTGAAACAAGTGTGCAACCCGGATTCTTTAGCCCCAACAAACCAGGGCACTAGATCCAACAAATTGGTGACAAGAGTAAAAAGCAAGAAAAGACACGAAAGGGCGAGGAAAAAAGCAAGAAAGAACAAAGGGAATCAGAAGTACCTTGCACAGTAGTTGTAAGTAAAGAAAAATTTCCTTCCTCATCATCAAAGCAATCCCCGCAGAGCATGCCGCAATTTGGAAGGGTGGAGCCATTCGATCCAACCTCGAACGACTGGTCTCATTATGTTGAGCACCTCATGTTCTTCCAGGCGAATGACATCGCAGGGGAGGAGAAAAAGTGCACAATCCTCTTATCCACGTGTGGGAGTAACACATATGGATTAATTTGAAATTTGTTGACACCCAATGCCCCCGATTCGAAAAGTTTTGATGACTTAGTGAACCTCGTAAAGAATCATTACCAGCCTAAGCCATCAGTGACGATGCAAAGGTTCAAATTTAACTCAGGGGATAGAGCCATGGGGGGAGACAGTTGCTTGTTATGGCAAGCCTGAAACAATTAATTGAATATTGCGAGTTTGGTACAACTATCAATGATATGCTTAGAGATCGTTTGGTGTGTGGTATAAACAAAAATGCAATTCAGAAGAGATTAGTGTCTGAAAAAAATTTAGATTTTCAGAAGGCACTGGAAATCGCTCTGGTAATGGAAGGTGCAGCATGAGACTTGAAAGCCATACGGGGAGTGCAAAATGACGGTGTTCTCGGTGTTGGGTGGGGAGCCTCAACCGAAAAGAGCGTGAAAGTGCAAAGCTTTACGCAGAAGCAGGAAGCAGCCACTGCTAGCAGGCAAATTAAAAGCGATAACTTAGCAACAAAAACATGTCATAATGGTAGCAGAGGTGGAAGCAGACAACCTTGTAATGAATCACAGTTCAAAAAGATCAAATGTTTTTTCTGTCATCAAAATGGACACCTCATGAGGCATCGTAAAGATAGAATCAGGCAGACTTTCAGACAACAGCAAAAACCCAATGAGATTAACAGCATTGAAAAGCCTTAAGGAATAGATTCAGATATTTATTTGTTATGTAATTTAAAGGTAGGAAGAACAGAGCCTATGTAACCATGAGAGGCTTATCAGAATGGAGGTGGATACTGGAGCAGCCACTATAGTGATAGGTGAGCATACTTTTAAATAGCTGAATCATGGGGAACGTAAACCAAATTTGGAAGGAACTGATGCTAAAATGAAAACTTATACTGGAGAAGATATACAAGTCAAGGGCATATGTAAAGTCACAGTACACTATGGAGTTCAAACAGTGAAATTACACTTGAAAGTAGTAGCAGGTGAGGGACCTAGTCTCCTCGGACAAAACTGGCTGAAAGAAGTTGAATTGGAATGGACCGAAATCTTCCAACTGAGAACTAATGGGCTATCAGAGCTACTACAAAAATATGCCTCAGTTTTCAAGGACAATCTTGGTAAGATTGAGGGGCTACAAGCAAAAATTCATGTAGATCCAGAGGCAACACCAAGATTCATGAAGGCAAGACCAGTACCTTATGCAATGCGGGAAAAGGTAGATGCTGAACTGGACAGGTTAGAGAAACTGGGTGTGATACAACCAGTGCAGCTTTCAGAATGGGCAGCACCAATTGTTCCTGTTCACAAACCTGACCAAAGCATTTGAATTTGTGGGGACTACAAATTAAGTCAATAAAGTAGCTAAGCTGGACAGACACCCCATACCAAAAATTGAAGACTTGACGCTAAACTGGCAGGTGGAATTGCCTACACGAAGCTTGATATGAGTCATGCTTATCAACAATTGGAATTAGAGAAGGCCCCCCGGAAGTTTGACACCATTAATATACACAAAGGGTTGTACAAATACACCGGTCTACTTTTTGGCATATCTTCAGCTTGCGCCATATTCCAAAGAACCATGGAAAGTTTACGACAGGGACTGCCCCACGTTGTAGTTTATTTGGATCATGTTCTCATGACTGGACTCACTGAAAAGGAACATTTAATGAACTTGGAAGAAGTTTTGAAATGTTTTTTGTAGGTTGGAGTGCGGTTAAAAAAAGAAAAGTGCACATTCCAAGCGAAAGAAGTAATTTACCTAGGTCACAAGGCCTACGTCCAGTTGAAGAAAAAGTGAAAGCCATTAGAGAAGCCCCAATGCCGAAGAATACTTCTGAACTGAAATCATACTTGGGAATGATTAATTAATATGGACGCTTCTTGCCTAATTTGTTGACAGAACTGGCTCCATTGTATTACTTGCTCAAGATAAACCAACAATGGTCTTGACAAACACCACAGGAAGAAGCTTTCACAAAAGTGAAACAGTTGTTACAATCACCTAGACGTCTACTACATTTTGACCCAAAAAGAGAGTTTGTATTAAATCTCCCTATGGAGTGGGAGCAGTGCTTTCCCATCAAATGGATGAAGAATCAGAATGACCTATAGGATATGTATCGAGAAGACTCAATACAGCAGGAAAAGGGTACTCTCAAATAGAAAGAGAAGACTTGTCAATCATTTTTGGTGTTAAGAAGTTTCACCAATATGTACTCAGTCGTCATTTTACTATCAAATCGGACCTCAAGCCATTATTAAGATTATTCAGCAAAGACAAGGCTATACCCCGTATAGCCTCAGCAAGAGTACAAAGATAGGCAGTGATCTTGGCAGTGTATGAGTATACTTTCATTCATCGACCCGGAAGTCAAATTGCAAATGCAGATACAGTCAGTCGTTTGCCCATGCAAGTAAAAGATGAGGATGTTCCAATTCCTCAAGAATTTGTTTTATTATTGAACTTCCTGGACTCATCACCAATATGTGCCAGACAGATTAAAAGATTGGACAAATCGAGACCCAATCTTATTCAAAATGCGAGATCAAGCTCTTCATGATTGGTCACAAAGAACAAGAATCTGATGAAACGAAGCTGAATTTCCGGAGAAGATATGAAATAACCAGCGAGGAAGGCATCTTTTTGTGGGGAGCACGAGTGATTGTTCCTCCAAAAGGACAAATGCCATTGTTATCTGAACTTCAGTGTACATACTGGAATTTCCGAAATGACGGCAATAGCACGCAGCTATTTATGGTGGCCTGGGATGGATGGAGAAATAGAAAACTTAGTGGGGAGTTGTATGCAGTGTCAGCAAGTACAAAATTTACCTGCAACAGCTCTACTACACCCCTGGGAGTGGCCAGGAAGGCCATGGGTGCAAGTACACATCAACTATACTGTACCTTTTATGAGAAGAATGTTTCTACTTATCGTTGATACACATTCAAAATGGATGGACATATATGAAGTGAAGTCGCTGACGACATCTGCCACGATTGACAAACTAGGACAAAGTTTCGCAAACAACGGACTACCTGAAATGGTCGTATCAGACAATGGAACAGTATTCTCGAGAGTGGAATTTCACCGATTTATCAGCCTCAACTGTATTACTCATGTGAAAACTTCACCATACCACCCTTCTTCAAACGGACCGGCCGAGAGAGCAGTTCAGACGTTCAAATCTGGTATGAAGAAATTGTCTGGAGATTCTATAGCAGCTAAATTAGCACATTTTCTTTTCCATCGTAGAACCACCCCTCATACAGGTGTCACACCTGCGGAATTGTTGATGAAGCGCCATCTCCGATCAAGATTGAGCTTAATTATTCCAAACTTGGGGGGGGAAGGAGGAAAGGAGTTAGGGAAGCCAGATAATTGGATATGACTGTCTACCTTTAACGTAGGAGAGAAAGTATTAGGGAAAAATTTTAGAGAAGGACCAAGATGATTGGTGAAACAAGTTCAGTAACGGGACCTCTTTCCTACCACGTGAAAGTGAAAGATCGAGTCATACGGAGACACGTGGATCATATAAGAGGAGAAACAAAATGCCCAGAAATGATTCCACCAGTGTCTGTGACTGAATCAACATCTCCTGTTGAAAGAACTCAACTGAGTACAGATGTGTCTGAAGGACCGACTGTACCTAAAAGAGTCGAAGAAACAGAGTTGCAGGTACCTACTGAAGAATCAGATGCTCAGACGACCACAGTGAGGGAGATTCTGGATCAAACATCAGAAACTGTAGAGTTAAGATGTTCTACACGCATAAGGAAACTCCCAGGAAGACTGACTTTATAAATTATTTATCTGTGTGAATAATTTGATATTTTGAGAAAAATTGTAAAATGTATTTGAGTAAAGGTGGAGGGATATGGTAATCTGATGTGTAATATATCTTTAAGACAAATGTTGTAATGTAAGATCACATGATCTTGATACCCAATAGCAGTGTAGCACAGGCTACCTCTGTAGTCAGTAGTCTTGAGTTAGAGTCTGAAGAGTAAAGACAGAGTTTTGAGTTGTAAGCACACAAGTGTAGCTGCTAAATTCCATTTGTAAATAAACAGATTGTGTTTCTTCTAGGAATGGTCGACAGATCTTCTCTGTCTTGGTACCAACTCGGTCACCTGAAACAAGTGTGCAACCCGGATCCTTTAGCCCCAACAAATCAGGGCACTGGATCCAATGCCAGTCCAGCAAAAATCAAATGAGCTGATTGCTGCCAACACAGTGCAATACTAAGACCCACAATTGAGGTCCTAAACCAAAATGGAAAATCCTGCCCTGGGTGTCGGCACACTCCAACAAGCAGCTGCAAGGCTGATTCCTTGTTGGTAGCTAAGGTATTAAATTGATGCTTGTCTCCCAGAAATGGGCCAATGAAATAACATAGGAGTCAGGAACGTGAGGCTAAATTCAATTCAATTTTGGCATAACATGCTGGTAGAGGAATGCGATCTGATGTGAATGTAACTCATGGAGACCATCAAAATAGTTCTGGAAATAGATGCCTGCAAAGATTCCAATCTCTTTCTCTCTCTCAGAGCATGTGTACTCCATTATCAAAGAATGCAACAATGTCCTGCCATTTGATCAGGAGCATTTTTGGGGTGCTGAGAAATCTCTTTTCCTACTTTCGCACATGGCTTCTACATTATTCTGTTCCTTCCTCAGTGCCTGTCAATGGTGCTTTTAACCTGAGGATTAATATGGCTGATTAATAGACTGTTTCTCTGTTCTGTTTGAATACAACTGCGGTTACTTAGATGTTTCTTGTGACACAATGTGCTGGAATTACTTCATGCTGCATCTGCAGTGCAGTATATCAAACTTGATGTTCTCTTTTAATAATTTGTGAACTGTGGCACATAACCAACCATACTATTTTTTTCATTTATTGGCATATCACGTGGAATTAGACCTGACAATTGCTGTCAATATTTATATATGCTTGTACGTCCATAGATCTTTGATTTAGTCTGACCTCCTCCAGCATTATAACCTCCGAGAACTCTACTCTACTGTCCAATCCCCACTCACTGCCTAGGCCCTAAGCTCTGCAACTGCCCCCCCCCTAAACCTCTCCATCCTCTTTCCTCTTTTAAGATGCTTCTTAAAAACCTACCTCTTTGACCAAACCTTCTGCCTATATTCTAAGATGTCCTTATTGGCTCGGTGTCAAATTCTGTCTGATTACATCACTGTAAAGCACCCTGGGATGTTTTCCTACATTAAGGCTATCTAAATGCAAGCTATTGTTGTATTATTCCATATGAAACTTGAGTGAGCTGTCAACTTTTATCCATAAACACAATGTCCAATGGCGAGCCAGTTGTCGGTTGTTGACCCCAATGTGTAGTAACGAGACAGGACAATAATTCAATCCATGTTTACCTACTCAGTGAAAACCTTCTGACAGAAACCGTTCGTCGCTTTTGCTGGTGCTTGTTTAAAATAAATATTGAAGGATGCAACCAGAATGGGGAGGATATACATATCAGGAATGATTGAACAGGCTGGGTCGCTTTTCTAGAAAAGGCTGAGGGTAACCTATCAGAGAATGGATATAGAATAGAGGGAAGTCATTTGGCCCATCGTGTCCACTCTGGCTCTTTGCAAGGACAATTCACCTTGTCCCTCCCCTCCGCTCTTTCCCTGCAGCCCTCTAAATATTTTCACTTCAGGTGCTTCAGGAGCTGACAGAGATCTTTAAGATTACGGAAGGATTTTATAGGATAGATTTAGAGAAGACGCTCCTGCTTGTGGGGCAGACCAAAACTATGGGCCATAAATTTAAGATAGTCATTAACAAATCCACTCAGGAATTCAAGTGAAACTTCTTTCCCAGAGAGTAGTGAGAATATGGAACTCACAAGCACAGGGAATCATTGACGCAAATAGCAAAGGTGCATTTAAGGGCATCTAGATAAGCACATAAGGGAGAAAGGAATAGAAAAATGTGCTGATAGGGTGAGATAATGTAGGGTGAGAGGAGGTTTGTATGGAGCATAAACACAAGCTCAGACTAGTTGGCCTGTTTCTATGTTGTAAATTTTATGTCATTCTGTTATATAACAACTGTGTTCTTTGATCTAAAGTACAAAGGATGTTTATTACTGGACATGTTTTCAGTGTCTGAAGAAAAGTTATGAGCTCCCCTGTATGATCCCTGTAAATAGTAAGATAACCACATAGAACTTCAGAATGGTGAAATCGCACTTTGACTGACATGGGAAGAATTGTGTGATGGGCCTTCCCAGAGTCTTGATTATGCAGCATGATATTTGTATTTTATCTATTATGAGTGTTCTCTAATTGTATAATGGAAATAGAACTTGTATTTGCATAGGGATGATGCCAACTTTACAACAAGACCATTTTTGCCTTATACATTTTTCCCTCAGGAGATTAGATCCAATGACACATTTCTGGAACAATCCTGAACTTTAAACACCCCCCATGTCAGCTAACCACTAATAAATTGTATTTATATAGTGTCTTTAATGTCAGCAAAACATCCTGAGGTGGTTCACAGGAGCACAAATCAGACAAAAATTCATTGAGCAAGTGGATGTTAGGATAAGACTTGATCAAAGAGGTAGGTTTTACGTTTTAAACCAGGAGAGAAAGGTGGAAAGGCTTCGGGATGGAATTCCAGAACTTAGGACCGAGACAGCTGAGGTTTCGACTGCCAATGGTGGCGTGGTGGGAGTGGGGGGGACAGAATTGGAGGAGCACAGATATCTTGGAAGGTTGTAGGGCTTAGAGGTTACAGAGATAGAGAGGGGTGAGACCACAGGGGGATTTGAATGCAAGGATAAGAATTTTTAAATTGATGAGTTTGGGGACCAGGAGTCAACATGGGTCAGTGAGCACAGGGGTGATAACTGAACAGAACTTGGTGTGAATAGTTATTGACTTTACATTAAAAAAAAATCCATTGGGCATTTAGCAAAAGAATTAGATGTTTGGTAGCACAGAACTTGAGTATTGCTGAAAAAAGAGACATGTCAAAGCTTTTCATCTTGCACTCATCAGGTCAGTTCACAAGAATACCAATATAAGGGGAAAACAACAATTTATACTGTGTGAAAAGAGAGTGCTAATTAGTTGCCAAGTGGACTCTGATTGATTGGTAGAGGTGTTGCCATCGAGAATGCATCAGTGCCAGTGTGATGCTAGGTATGTAGGCCACACATCCCAAAGACTGGCGGATCATATCAAACAGCATGTCCCAGCCACAGTTCACAATGGGCAAGGTACAGACTGTGCCCAACCAGCCCATGCTTGCATAACTCAAAACAGTGTCCAACATTAGGTGTGATTCTGCAATTAGACAACATTAGCAAACAGGATTATTTTGTAAATGCTATGATCCCAGCTGATGTTACTACTGGACAAGCCAGATCCCAGGGTGGAACCCAACTTGATAGATCCTAACTTTTATTTTTTGTTTAGAAATGTGGAGGGTAGCTACTGAACAGAGTCACAGGAGTCAGCTGATGATTTTTTAACAAAAGAATAAAAAATTTATTAAACAAGAAAAAATGAACTATATTACAATACTCCTTCACTCACACTATACTTCTACAGATATACAGATTTGTAAGGATAACACAAGTTACAAAAGCTATCTTCTACATTAATGTTCACAGTAAGCACACAGTCCATGTAAACCAATAGGTGACCTATGGTCAGACATACCACCTTCTGAAACCAAGTAACAGATGCTGCCCCTAACAGATGCTATGGATCCCTCATCAACTCCCCCCAGACGCTCATCACACCATGGGCCAACTGGTCTCACTGAACTCCATCTTTCATATGAGGGTTTCCAATGTCCACTCTCAAAGAACCCGCTTTGGAATCTTCTCCCACGTGACGCTTTCCCTTCGACACCTTCTGCAAAGGTCCGCCTCCAGGGTTTCGAACTCTCTTTCTGATGTTCCTCTCCCCTGGATCGCCGCATGCATTTAAGCTTCGCCTTCCACGCACTCTCCGAGATACTCAACTGTGTCAACAGAACACCGCTGCTTCACATGCCCATAGTAAGGAGTCACCAGCCTTTGGCTGTCTCCTTGGATCTTCTGGCTTCTCACAAGCTTATTTTGCTTTAAGTCTGCATCCTGCAGCTTTCTCCCTTTAAGCCTGGAGCCTTCCTCTGCTCCTCACTCTTAACTTCACTTAACAGGACCTTTTCCAGACTCATGTTCTTCCCTTGACTAGAAGGTCTCCTTGGGACCCCTCCTTTCTGTCTCACTCCTTGGCTTTGGGACCTTCAGTCCTTTTGGGAAATCTGTCCTCTCTGCAGTTCCCTCTGCTGTGTCCAGCCTCTTGGCTCCTGGCTTCAACTGAACTAAATGACTGCTGTTCTGTTTTTCTCTGTCTCTGCGGGTTCCTCTCCTTGGACCCCTGGTGCTAGGCAACAGCAAAGCTTTTTCTACCTCATGTTTGTTTTAACTTCCCTTCAAGAGTCATAAAGCCTCATTAGAATGCAGGCATCTTTTAAAGTGAAACCAAAACTCAAGTTCCCTCGTTTCTTAACACACAATACAGAAATATAAATTAAACTTAAAGCTAAAACTCATTCCTAACACCCATAAATACAACTTAAACTAAGAATTATGCTGAAAACCAATTTATGATTGTCAGTTGGGTTCACAGTGTGGTGCATTTGCATGTACTGGAAGCTACATATATTAATGCACAGGGACCTGTTCTTTGCAGACAGAAAGAACATGTACACACATTATGCCTACTTCAGCTAAACAAAATAAGTGACAGCCATTCGCTGGCTCATTCCTCAGGGCAATGCCTTGACCAATCAGGGTCAAGTTGCCTGGTTTAAATTTCAACAATGCTTGGCAGTTAACTGTCAGTCACAATCACTGGTGCATTCTCCATGGCAACAACCCTACCAGAGTCCACTAGGCAACCAATAAGCAATCTCTTGTCATACAGTATAAATTGTTGTTTTCCCCTTATATTGGTATTTCTGCAAAGTGTCCTGATAAGTGCAAAACAAAAAAAATTCAGCATGTCTCTTTTTGGAGCAATACAGAAGAACTAGACTCAGAAAAAGCTGCCAATAGTGACAGGTATCCAGAATGGATTGATCAATGCACTAAGACTGAAGCTACCTCCCTGCACTGTCCCACATTACAGACACACTGGGACATAACCTGACCTAGCACACATTAGAATGGGAGGTTCCTGATTGCTGCAATCACTGACTCACCCTTTAGTTCTAAAAGAGAATAACTGAAAGGTCATTACCAATAAGGTCAGCTATTGAAACATTGGATTCTGAGTCACAACTGCAGGGTTTATAGAGTGGGAGTCCAAATCCCAGGTGAGAAGGCTGCAGTGCTTTCTTCTGGGTCTCTGATAGTGGGTTGATTGAACAGGTCGGCTATCAGCTGAATGGCCTATTCATCTTCCTACCATCATTTTGGCCATGAGAGATGATATCTCAGCACAAGCTACTTCGTCATATCAACTACTGGCAATCAGGATACCCAAGCCATCAGGGATGGGACCAGTCAGTGGTTGTCAGGTAACAGGGGACCAAATCAGTGGATATCACAAAGCAAGCAGCCAATTCATTTTGAAGGAGCAGCTTGCCAGAAACCCACCATTTGTATTAGATGAAACAATGAGCGAGTCTTTGATTTGATTTAATTTCTATCATTAGTACAATTTTTCACTGCACAAAAGAAGGTTCTTCAAAAGGGTAAATCAGAAGGCATAAAGATGTTACCAAATTTGATAATCTCCCACAGCCTCAGTTATAAGAAAAACTATTCTGCAGGATCAGAAAAAAAACCTTTAAAAGAACAAATTCCTCACTCAATATACAATAGCAGTACAAATATTTTAACACTTCTTCCCATCAAAAACTATCACATTCATTTCCTTCTGTTTTATAACTAACCTTTCCATAGCTTCCTTCACAAGGTTTCCACTCCTCTTCATCACCAGATGAGAGCAGCTGTTTTATTTTATTTATTTTAATTTGTTCGTAGGATTGGAGGTGTCATTGGCAAAGCCAGTATTTATTGCCCATCCCCAATTACCCTTGAGGAAGGTAGTGGTTAGCCGCCTTCTTGACCTACTACAGTCGCTGTGGTATAGGTAAACCCACAGTTTCAAGCAGCTGTTTAGAAGGCTGTTCTAGGATTTTGACACGGCAACATTGAAGAAACAATGATATAGTTCCAAGTAAGGACGACGTGTGACTTGGAGGGGAAGTTGCAGGTGGTGGTGTTCTTATGCATCTACTGCCCTGGTTCTTCAAGTTGGTAGAGATCGTGGGTTTGGCAAGTGTTTTCAGAGGAGTGTTGGTGAGCTGCTGCAGTGCATCTTATAGATGATACTCACTGCTGCCACTGTGCAGGGAGTGAATGTTTAAGGTGTTGGATGGGGTGCCAATCAAGTGGCTGCTTTGTGATGGTGTCAAACTTCTTGAGTGTTATTGCAAGTGGAGAGTATTCCATCACACGCCTGACTGTGCTTTGTAGATTGTGGGACAGGTTTGAGGAGTCAACAGGCTAGTTACTCACCTCAGACTTTGCAGTTTCTGACCTGCTCTTGTAGCCACAGTATTTATATGGCTGGTCCAGTTCAGTTTCTGATCCAGGGTGTTGATGGTGAGGGATTCAGCGAAGGTAATGCTGTAGTACATCAAGGGGAGATGGTCATTATCTGACACTTAAGTTGCAAGTAACATTCATGCCACACATCAGCCCAAGCCTGAATGTTGTCTAGCTCTTGTTGCATTTGGACATGGACTGCATTAGTGTTGAAATAGTTGCAAATTGTGAACATCGTGCAGTGAACATCCACACTTCTGACCTTTATGATAGTGGAAAGGTCATTGCTGCAACAACTGAAAATGGTTGTGCCCAGAGTACTCCCTGAGGAACATCTGTAATGATGTCCTGGGGCTAAAATGATTGACCTTCAAACAACCACCTTCCTTTGTACTCCAACCAGTAGAGAAATTTCCCTGATTCCTATTGATATTAAGATCCAATAGCTGTTTAGAAATGAAGGCAGACTCCTTCAGACAAAGTTTTATTGCTTGTCATAAAACTCTCCACAGAGAGAACTAGTCTCAGCTGTTATCCCTTTTACACAACCAAAATGGGTACTTAGTTAAACAACCTAATAATTAGCAATTGAACTTCTTTAACTGTTTCCTTCCCTAACAGATTCCCCTCTTAAAAAGAAAGTAACCCTTAAGTTTATAAAATCAAACAAAAAAAAATAGTAATAACAAACATCAATATATATTTTTTCATTCAATAAATTCACCTTATGCCCCTCCTTAAAAGAGGAGCAAACGTATAGATATGTCCACACAAAAAGAGTATTTTTTCTTAAAGAAAAAGACGTCCCTCTTTGAGGATCTCTAATAACTTCTTGGAGCTCGGTCCTCGTTTGGTGAAGCAGTCAGATAATTGGTAGCTGCTATCAATCCATTTGATCTTAGCAATTGCCTTATTCTCGGGCATCTGTTTTAAGCTTGCAATGTCAATTCGCAATCTTTCTCATTAACACACTTCGTAGAATGAACATTTTCTCAAAGTGACTTACTACCTATAAAACATTCGATAGGTACCTGTTCCTGAATATCCTTAACCATTTAAAATTTCAGTCAGTGTCTTTAATATAAAGAATGCCATATCTACCGCCTCAACAAGGGTGAGAGCCAATGTACATTTTACAACTCTTGTATCTTTTTAGATTTCCATGCCAAAGGGCAACATTTGCCTTTCCCCCCCACCCTCCATGAGAAATATTATAAATCCTCCGGCACTCTAAAATCCATCACATAGATTTGCATAAGACACATCACTGAGTACAGAGTACAATCAGTTTCATTTTTCTAAGATCACCCAAAGATGGGAATTTGAAAACATTTGGAGCATTACCAGTCTGTGCCATATTCCTTGACATTGTTAAGCTATGCCGTCTATCCTGCCTTCTATCACGCTCTGGACTGTTACTGTTTGATCTCCCTCTTCCATTTGTAGATATTATAGATAATAGGAGGTGGTGTCATAGTGTTATTGTCGCTGGACTAGTAATCCAGAGACCCAGGGTAATGGGATCCGGGTTTGAATCCCACCACGGCAGATGGTGGAATTTGAATTCAATAAAAATCTGGAATTAAAAGTCTAATGATGAACATGAACATTGTTGATTGTTGTTAAAAATCCATCTGGTTCACTCTTTAGGGAAGGAAATCTGGTCTGGCCTACATGTAACTCCAGACCCACAGCAATGTGGTTGACTCTTAAATGCCCTCTGAAATGGCCCAGCAAGCCACTCGGTTGTAACAAACCGCTACAAAGTCACAAAAAAGGAATGAAACCAGACGGACCACCCAGCATCGACCTAGGCACCAGAAACGACATCGGCATTTGCAGGCCTGTCAACACTGCAAAGTCCTCCTTAGTAACATCTGGGGGCTAGTGCCAAAATTGGGAGAGCTGTCTCACAGTCTGATCAATCAACAACCTGACATAGTCATCTTCACGGTATCAAACCTTACAGATAATGTCCCAGACTCCACCATCATATGTCCTGTCCCATCGGCAGGACAGACCCAGCAGAGGTGGCGGCACAGGGGTATACAGTCAGAGGGAGTTGCCCTGGGAGTCCTCAACATCGGCTCTGGACCCAGGCAAGGAAACCTCCTGCTGATTACCACGTACCGCCCTCCCTCAGCTGATGAATCAGTGCTTCTCCATGTTGAACATCACTTGGAGGAAGCACTGAGGGTGGCATGGGTGCAGAATGTACTCTGGGTGGGGGACTTCAATGTCCATCACCAAGAGTGGCTCGGTAGCACCAGTACTGACTGAGCTGGCCAAGTCCTAAATGACATGGCTGCTAGACTGGGTCTGCGGCAGGTGGTGAGGGAATCAACAAAAGGGAAAAACATACTTGATTCATCCTCACCAACCTTCCTGCCACAGATGCATCTGTCCATGACAATATTGATAGAAGTGACCATCGCACAGTCATTGTGGAAACAAAGTCCCGCCTTCACATTGAGGATATCCTCCATCATGTTGTGTGGCACTACCACCGTGCTAAATGGGATGGATTTCGAACAGATCTAGCAACTCAAGACTGGGCATCCATGAGGCGCTGTGGGCCATCAGCATCGGCAGAATTGGACTCAAACACAATCTGTAACCTCCTGGCCCGGGATATCCCCCACTTTACAATTACCATCAATCCAGGGGATCAACCCTGGTTCAATGAAGAGTTCAGGGGGGCATGCCAGGAGCAGTAGCAGGCATACCTCAAAATGAGGTGTCAACCTGGTGAAGCTATAACACAGGACTACTTGCATGCCAAACAGCTTAAGCAGCAAGTCATATATGGAGCTAAGCAATATCACAACCAACGGATCAGATCTAAGCTCTGCAGTCCTGCCACATCCAGTCATGAATGGTGGTGGACAATTAAACAACTCACTCGAGGAGGCAGTTCCACAAGTATCCCCATCCTCAATGATGGAGGAGCCCAGAACATCAGTGCTAAAGATAAGGCTGAAGCATTTGCAACAATCTCGGCCTCCTCAGGAGGTCCCCAGCATCACAGATCCCAGTCTTCAGCCAATCCAATTCATTCCACGTGATATCAAGAAACGGCTGAAGGCACTGGATAATGCAAAGGGTATGGGCCCTGACTATATTCCTGCAACAGTACTGAACACTTGTACTCCAGAACTTGCTGTTCCAGTACAGCTACAACACTGGCATCTACCCAGCTATTTGGAAAATTGCCCAGGTATGTCCTGTACACAAAAAGCAGGACAAATCCAACCCGGCCAATTACCGCTCCATCAGTCTACTCTCCATCATCAGTAAAGTAATGGAAGTGGTCATCAAAAGTGCTATCAAGCAGCACTTGCTTAGCAATAACATGCTTACTGATGCCCAGTTTGGGTTCTGCCAGGGCCACTCAGGTCCTGACCTCATTACAGCCTTGGTTCAAACATGGACAAAAGAGCTGAACTCCCAAGGTGAGGTAATAATGAATGACTGCCATTGACATCAAGGCCGTATTTGATTGAGTGTGCCATCAAGGAGCCCAAGCAAAACTGGAGTCAATGGGAATCAGGGGGAAAACTCTCTACTGGTTGGAGTCATACCTAGCACAAAGGAAGATGGTTGTGGTTGTTGGAGGTCAGTCATCTCAGCTCCAGGACATCACTGCAGGAGTTCCTCAGCTGCTTCATCAATGACCTTCCTTCCATCATAAGGTCGGAAGTGGGGATGTTCGCTGATGATTGCACAATATTCAGCACCATTCGCGACTCCTCAGATACTGAAGCAGTCCATGTCCAAATGCAGCAAGACCTGGACAATATCCAGGCTTGGGCTGGCAAGTGGCAAGTAACATTCGCACCATACAAGTGTCAGGCAATGACCATCTCCAACAAGGGAGGATCCAACCATCGCCACTTGATGTTCAATGGCATTACCATCATTGAATCCCCCACTATCAACATCCTGGGGGTTACCATTGGCCAGAAACTGAACTGGGCTAGCCATATAAATACTGTGGCTACAAAAGCAGGTCAGGGGATAGGAATCGTGTGACGAGCAACTCCCTCCTGACTCCCCAAAGCCTGTCCACTATCTACAAGGCACAAGTCAGGAGTGTGATGGAATACTCCCCACTTGCCTGGATGAGTGCAGCTCTCACAACACTCAAGAAGCTGGACACCATCCAGGACAAAGCAGCCTGCTTGATTGGCACCACATCCACAAACATTCACTCCCTCCACCACTGGTGCACAGTAGCAGCTGTGTGTACCATCTAGAAGATTCACTGCAGGAATTCACCAAGGCTCCTTCGACAGCACCTTCCAAACCCATGACCGTTACCCTCTAGAAGGGAAGGGCAGCAGATAGATGGGAACACCACCATCTGGAAGTTCCCCTCCAATTCACTCACCATCCTAACTTGGAAATATATTGCCGTTCCTTCATTGTTGCTGGGTCAAAATCCTGGAGCTATCTTCCCAACAACACTGTGGGTGTACCTACACCACATGGACTGCAGTGATTCAAGAAGGCAGCTCACCACCACCTTCTAAAGAGCAACTAGGGATGGGCAATAAATGCTGGCCCAGCCAGCGAAGCCCACATCCCGTGACTGAATAAAAAATTTTTTTTCAACAGTTCGCAATCTCTTCCTGGAGACATGTTCACTCCCAGACCCATTGTCTGAACTGATACTACGTTTCCGTGCCTTACATTTTTGTACTTCATGTTCCCCAATTCATAGGCCTAATCTCCTGTCCTTTATCTCCTACATTTAACTAGTTTTTAGATTTTCCAGTGGCCTTCCTTGCTCTACCTACAATCATCACATCCCACCATTCACTGGGCCCTTCTGGCAAGTATGTAACTTTAGTACCAGCTTTCAGCAATTGTCCTCTGGGACAAATCACCTCATCTTCTTCGTCCAAATTACTGTCTCCATCTTCAGATACCCTGTCAACTTCAGTGACCTGATCTTCACAATCATGCAACATAAGGGTATGAGAAGTATATGGTTCCTTGCCCCTTCCTCCAACACTTTCCAAACCCACAAATTTGTAGTTTGCACCAACTAACCTTGATGAGTGTACCTGAATAGTCTGGTTCCCATGTTGTAAAATGACTATTTTACAATCTTTGCCTTTCTTTCCTGGGCCTTCCACTCGTTAATTCCTTCTCTCTTATACTATACCATGTCTCCCTGATTGAAAATAGTCTCCGATGATCATACATTGTGTCTTAGAGCTCACCAAATTCCAAAACTTCGGCTTTAAGGAACGCTCTTCTACTCCTGTGTGGTGCATTTAAATGCTCAGAAAAGGTAGAACTAATTGTAGTTCCCTCTCAAGCTGGGGGATGGTCACTCAGGACTGAAGGAATTTATGGGTTTCTACCAAAAACCAACTGATATGGACTGTAGCCCCCAACCATCTGCAGTGAATTCTTGGCATGGACAGCCCATGCTAGAGTTGATGTTAATTTACAGCTTGGTCTATCTGCCACTATTTTACAAAGCATCTCAGCTATAACCGTGTGATTCCTTTCACACACTCCATTACTAAAGGGGCTTTCAGCTGCGGTATTCATAACTTTTATATTCATGTTTTCGCACATATCCCGGATCTCATCATTAGCAAATTCCCCCCCATTATCAGTGAGGAATTGTGCTGGTGGTCCCAATCCAGTTCCTATCCACTTCTGCATTACCTGATCCACAATTATTGTCTTTACTGCATATGATTGTCGACTGGCTAAACCTTGTCGACTGCCAAGTCTAGGAAATGTAAAATAAAAATGTTCTTTTCTTTATCCCACACCTTTAAATCCGTCACCACAACTTCATTGAGATTCCTCACCAAAGGTAGACTCACTATCAGCTGTGACAGTGTCCTTCTGTATTTCTTACATATATCACAGCTATCGCTTATCTCCTCTATAAATTTAGTGTACTCTCCATCCCTTAGCAAAATTTTTTAATCTTTACGAAAAAGAGTGGGCAAACTGCTGATGCAATTTTAACACAATTTGCTTTTTGCCTTCCAAATTCCTATCCCCCGACGCTAATAACACTTCTTTAATCTCCTTAGCAGAAAAGTTAGGTTTCGTTAAAGTAGTGTCCAGATTGCATAAATTGTAAATTCACGGGTTTTCCAAATACAATGGCCTTGTCATTTTCCATGTCCAGCTTCGTTTGCACTTTCTTCATCGATGGTCTGCTCAACAGTAATGGTGTTTCACTGGGCATTACATCCGTGCTGATGAAATGATTTACTCCAGCTATCTTACAGGGAACCACTACTTTTTAAAAAGATTTTAGGGTATTATCATCTCTAAATCAAAAACTGGTGGAACCCTCAAATTCTTTAACCTAATTCTGGTCCTTGTCATTTAAGGAGTCCAGGCTGCATTTTAACCAGTCTATTCCATAAACTAGATGTGCATCCGCTATCTAGCGCCTCGCAGTCGAAGGACTCCGCCACCAATACATTCATCACCAGGCTGAAACTTCTTGTAACTAATATAATGCCCTCTTTTCGGTCAATATCTCCATCTACTTCTTCTGAGTCGTCTGTTTAATTTTGAATACTTTACTATATTATCTAGGACGGTTCATTGCATAATGGTTTTTTGAACTGCATCTAAAACACTGATAGACCACACCCTGGACATCTCTGGGGTTCATTCTTTTGTTGTAATTCCCCAATTCTTTTCTCCTGCCATAATTGTCAAAGGTGTGTCTGTCCTCAATGTTTCCAGTTACAAATCTCTTTTCCTACTGATGCCTGCGTCCTGTTTCCAGATGATCTCACCATCCCATTAACATTGTATCCTCCATTTTCTGTCTTACCACCGAATGACCCATATGTGCCATGAACGCTGCCGGAGAGGAATGTTTTCCGAGGATTTTTTATTTTGGAGCTTGTGACATCTGTTCTAGCAGTGTGTGTCTTTCCACAAATATAACTCCTGTCAAAACTAGAAGTCTGTCCATATTCAATACTTTGGCATAGTCTAGTAACTTAAATTCCAGCACCGATTGAGAAATTGGACAGAATTTTTGCAATCTTGCATATAGTCTACTCAATTCCAATATGTAATCATCTTTGGAACTATCCTCCAACTTTCTTGATTTGTCAAAATCTGACAACGCTTCATAAGCACTCAATAAGTCATCCTTCTGGTTATCTTATCCATAAAATTTAATAAAGTTTCCAAACTTTCATCTGTGTCCAAATGCTCAGGCTCAAACTCTGAGGGCAGAATTTTCTGCCGGGCGGGTGGGCCCAACTCAATCTCCGGCGGGCGGGGAACCGATCCCCGCCGGAGAAGTGGGCCCCGCCGCCATTTTACGTGGGCGGGCCAATTAAGGCCCGCCCAGCGTGACGTCCGGCAGGAAGCGCTATGTGCTTCCTGTGCGGGCGGGGGTATTCCCCAAAATCGAGAGTGCGCTCTTTTGCGCATGCGCACGAAAGTGTGCACATCTCCCTGAGGCTAAGTGCTGCCTCATGGAGATCACTGACACTTTTAAAAACGTTAAAAATAGAAAAAAAAAAATCCTTAACATGTCTCCCGCATGGGACATGTTCACTAATTACACTAAAACTTTATTAAACTTTTTAAATCTCTACATGGAACCTCATCTCACCGGTGGATGAGGTTTCATGTTTTTTCTATTGCCCGCCGGGGCTCCTGGCCAGGTCCTTTAATTGTTTCAATGATCCTGTTAATGGCCTCAATTGGCCATTAACAGGTTGGCGGGCCCACAGCTGATTTGGCTGTGCCCCCGCCTACCTGAAAATTTAAAGGGGGTGGGATGACATCGGGGGGAACCTCCAACATCATCCTGTCATTTTACGTGTCGGCAAGTGGGCCCCGCCCCCTGCTTGTCGACGGCAAAATTCAGCCCTGAAAATATTTTGCATCTTATTTTGCTTTCATATGGTAGCAAAAGTGCCAAAGCCATCCCTTGTTTTTTCTTTGGCAAGGACATAACCCGTGTCCACATGATTACTACATTTTGCCATTGGTCATATGGTTGACGCTCAGAAAACATCGGTGGGTAATCATACCCTGACACTCTACATTTTGATTTAGCCATTTTGTTTTTAAGTGACTCGAAACCACTCTGCTCATAAGGTTAACTCCAAATACAGAGATAAAAACAAAAAACTGCGGATACTGGAAATCCAAAACAGAAACAGAAACACCTGGAAAAACTCAGCAGGTCTGGCAGCATCGGCGTTCTGTTGATGGGTCATGAGGACTCGAAACGTCAACTTTGCTCTTCTCCGCCGATGCTGCCAGACCTGCTGAACTTTTCCAGGTATTTCTGTTTTTGTTTTTAACTCCAAATACAGCCTTTTGTCCAAAGAAAGCTTTGTTTCCAATCTTCTTTCTTACAAGCAGGAGCCATCCTCTTCTACCACTGTTAAACTCCAATCGTTGTTTAGAAATTAAGATTGAAACCAAGACAATCTCCTTCAGACAAAGTTTTATTGCTTGTCATAAAACTCTCCACAGAGAGAACTAGTCTCAGCTGTTATCCCTTTCATACAGCCAAATGGGTACTTAGTTAAACAACCTAATAATTAGCAATTGAACTTCTTTAACTGTTTCCTTCCCTAACAATTGACTTCAATTTTATAGGGCTCTTTGGTGTCACACTTGATGAAAGGTTACCTTGACCTCAAGGGCAGTCACTCTCAACATCTGTGAAATTAAACTCTTTTGTCCATGTTTGGACCATGGCTATAATGAGGTCTGGAGCTGAGTGGCCTGGCAGAATCCAAACTGAGCAGCAGTAAGCAGGTTATGCTTTCTCCATTCCAAAGAACAGAGTCATATTCGAAACATTAACCATGTTCTGTCTCCACAGATGCTGCCAGAATTGTTGAGTGTTTCCAGCACTTTGTTTTTATTTCAGGTTTCCAATATCTGCAATGTTTTGCTTTTATTTTAGCTTATGCTCTTGTTGGGCTGCCAGTGGACCACTTCAACTTTTCACAATTAGCCATTTTAGCCAAGTGATGGTCAGATGAGACCCAGCGCAATTCAACAGCTAAATGGCAGTGAGATATTCAACCATTTAAGGAATCACCGCTAAACCTGACACAATGTTTCACAGACAAACACACACCTTCCCAGCCGAGCTCTGTGGGTGGCAATCAAAAGTGAGAACCAAGGATGATTCGCTCCAGCCTGCCCCTTCTCTCCTAACTCAGGGGCACTAAAGCAAATTGACCAGTGCCCAACTCAGTGAGTGCAGGCTATGCACCATATCAAACTGTGATAAACTCAGTTACTAGAGAAGATGCCTCTCAGGATTATTTGGCCAGCAGTGACAGTTCAGAACATTGGCAATAGGCTTTCAGGCATCAACACACTTAGCAATATCTGTGTATATCAGTTTTTAGTTACCTCCTTATTCTGTCTTCACTTTTATCATGATTTTGTTATATTTTCTGAGCTCTTCATTTTTTCTACACTTTATCTTGCCCATTTCCTCCATTACAAGTATGACTGCACCTTGAATGTACTTAATTGATTATAAGACTCCTTGAGATGTCTTGAGATTGTAAAAGGTGCTATAGAAATACAGGCCAGGATTTTTCAGTCCCGCTCATGGTGGGAATCGTCATGAGCAGAATGGAAAATTTGATGGACTAGCCAAAGGTTGACTTTGGGCAGGAATTTCTGGTCCTGTGGTGGGTGGGACTGGAAAATCCTGGCCTCAGTCCTTCCTATTTCCTGCAACTTTTACTGCTGTACTTTCTTAGTTTTCATGGAGTCAGCCATCGCTCACTGGGTGGCGTTCTCGCTTCTGAGTCAGAAGTTCGTGGGTCCACTCCGGGGCTTCAGCATAGAAATTTAGGCTTACACTTCAGTGCAGTACTGAGGGAGTTCTGCACGGTTGAAGATGCTATTTGTCAGGTGAGACATAAAACTGAGGCCCCGTATGCCCTGTCAAGAGCATGGCAAAGATCCCACAGCATTATTTCGAAGATGAGCAGGGGAGTTCACTTGGGCCTTAGCCAATATTTATTCCTCAATCAACATCACTAAATACAGATTGTCTGGTCTTTATCACTTTGCTGTTGGTGGGAGCTTGCTGTGCACAAATTGGCTGCTGCGTTTCCTCATTACAACAGTGACTACACTTCAAAATTATTTAATTTGTTCAGAGGACAGCCTGAAGTTGTGAAGATACTGTATAAATAAATACAAAACTTATTTCTTTCTATCTGCTGAAATCCTGGAGCAGGGCTTGAGGTGAGAATACATCACAGTGCGTTACCACTGAGCTGTGCTGACAATTTTTCAATTTATTGCTCCACACTCCCATCTAGTGAGGTACTGCATCAGACAAACAACATCAGTGAATTTGTCTGATACCTCAGAACAAGAAATGGGCTGTTCTTTGTGAGTAAAATCAAAAACCAGAATTCTGACAACTGTCGGGGGGAATCTGCTTCCTATCTGTGTTTGCTCTTTTTAAGATGATAGCCAGTTCTATTGAAGGGTCATGAGGACTTGAAACGTCAACTCTTTTCTTCTCCGCCGATGCTGCCCGGCCTGCTGAGTTTTTCCAGGTAATTCTGTTTTTGTTTTGGATTTCCAGCATCCGCAGTAGTTTTTTGTTTTTATAGTAGTAATGTTACTGGACTAGTAATCCAGAAGCTCAGACTAATGCTCTGGAGACCTGAGTCGCATTAATGATAACGAAATGACAGCATTGTCGTAAAAACCCACGTGGTTCACTAATGCCCTTAAGGGGAGGAAATCTACTGTCCTTACCTGGTCTGGCCTACTTGTGTCTTCAGACCCACAGCGATGTGGTTGACTCTTAACTGCTGTCTGAAATGGGCTAGCATGCCACTCACCACCATTGCTCAATGGCAATTCGGGATGGGCAATAAATGTTGGCCTGGCCAGCAATGTCCATGTCCCATGAATGAATAAAGAAGGAGATTTGATTTTAAATCTATTGCAGAAGGCTGAATACAACTGGGAAAAAAAGAAACAGAGTCAGGCAATGAGCTGGAATTAAATTAGAACAAGACATGTGAGCAGACACAGCCTCTTCCATGTGAGCCAGTTGCCTGTACAATTTCAGCAGTATAGAGGAAATGTTAAGCATCAGCTGATGTCAATGGAGGAGATGAGAGGACCTTGTTTGCATTACCCAATCATCTCATTCTGGTTGGGACCTGTGGTGTCACATTATACGGCCATTATATTAAAAGTCCAAATGCTCTGAGTCTGATTTTAACATGCAGCTTCACAACCTTACTAACTTTTGTTGCAAATCTTTGAAAGTTACATTTATGGTGAAAAGGGAAGAGAATTAGAAGAATGATTGAATGCTGAATCAGGAAATTGAGAGAAAAGGGGGAATGGTTATAATGAGAAATTTTCACCAAATCAAATTTACCAAAGAGTCCTGGAGTTTCCTTGGGCTTAACCTGGGACTTAGACCTGAAAATGCACCCATTTTGCCAATGTCAAGCCATCTCCACATACCATCCCAATCTCAATAGAACGCACCCAAATTTAAAGTGGGCAAACGGGGCCCCAGGAAATGCTGAATTAACAGCTTATTTCACCAGTTTTGCCCCTCCTCATTCTGTATCAGCATATGCACCATGGGTGGGCCATATGGCCTACTCCTGTTCCTATTTCTTATGTTCTTATGTCAAATGCAATTTGTTCAGAATCAATAATATAAGCCTAAGGATATTTTGGAGCTCCTTTTCCTTTTGTTTAACTTTGAAAGGAAGGGAGAACCTTTTCAGAATGGAGATGGTAAGAAGAGTAGGTTTAGCATTGCCTGTATAACAAAAGGGCTGAAATGGCCTTTTGTTTGGTTCTGTACTGCCTTCTCTTATTACAATGGGATCTTTCATTAGCAGCTCAGGGTACTAAGCAGGAACTTGGCTGTAGGCAAGCTGTACACAACAGTATGATTAAAACCATCTTGATTTGTAACCTTCCTGGAAGAGCTAACTGCATTAATCTTAAAATTAGAGCCAGGCTGTTCAGGAGTGAAATCGAGAAACTTCTTCACAAAAAAATCTGGAACTTTCACTTCCAAAATGCCGTGGATTCTGGCAGTCAATTGAGAGCATAGTCAGGAGAGGAAGACAGAAAACTAGAAAGACTGAACAAATCAGCACCTTCTGGAGAGGGAAGGAAACAAGATGACCTGGATTTTCTCTGGGTGAAGTTATGGTGCGGGGGGCAGGGATGCATGAAGAGCTATTAGCCCAACTCATAAGTCACCCTGAGGTACAGTGATCAATCAGTGAGTGGAAATTGAGCATCAAATTGGTTATTCCAGAAAATGTGCTTAGGGATTTTGATGCACAATTAACCTGCACCGGCTAAGTAGAATGCAGGCAGCATGCAAACTTTGTGCATGACACACTAACCCCTCTTTTGAAGCAGAAAGTAGAGCACAACCTGAGGCAGCAGAATCTAACTGAAGGGGGAGAGGTTCACCTGTATGTTCCAAACCTCAGGGAGAAGAAGGTGCTGGCCATTATGAGAAGGACCATTGCTGAGGTCATGGTCACCATGGGGCTGAAAGCACTGAAGATAAGGCTTTCTGTCTGCCTGATCCTCCTTCGGTCATCCTATTTCTCCCTCATCATACAATCTCTTCTGTCTTATAAGTTGCAGATGGAGTAATCAGCACTTCAAACTTTCTCCTCTCCCCTCACCACAACCCAACATTTGTCCCATTTTCATTTTAGATACCCAAAAACTGCAAACTGCCCTAACAGCAGAGGATGAGTAAGGAGACAGTGAAGATGAACACACACCATCACTTGATTTCACAGTGGCAGCCACCAGTGGAGATTCTTACACTGCACATGATTTAGAGAACAGGATCGAGGCAGGATCTGCATGTGGTGAGACACCAGGCACAGTGCGTTCCAGACAGGGCAGCGGGAAAGGGGTAGCACGGGTGCCTGCTTGCCAGAGAGTGAGGCTGCGCATAGTTCTGATGCAGAGGACTCAGATAAAGACTTTTATAGGCCTAGCTATCGATAAGAGGCTGACAGATTACACAACAAAATGCTTGGTAAGGAATCTGGCACCAACTTTGTGCAGGGCTGTGCGCTGAGCTTGGAGACCATTCTTTCCAGCAACTCCACAATGTGCTTCTGGAACCAACCATGATGCAGTGCCCGGAGCTGCTTGAGGTAATCCTGCAAGTCCATCTGCAGTCTCCCCGAGTAAAAGTCAGCAACCTTTCTCCATCCATGCAGCACTGTGTGAGAGCATGAGGACAGGCACCTACAAGACAGGCACTAAGGAAATGCACAAGGGTGATATTTTTGAATGCAATACAGCATGATTAAATTCGTAAGTTTGGATTGCAATCTATATTTTGTGTCAGCTTTTATTTTCGCATTATGGCAAATGGGACGATGTAATGGTCAATGACCAAGGCAAGGAAGGAGTGTGAGACCGTTGGTGAATGGGGAATTAGGGTTGTGATTGCTAGTATTGCTCTTGAATTAGTTTTCACATACAGCTTGGACAGAAAGGAAATTGTCTAGGAGGCAGCTTCCTTTCTTCCTCTTCCAACTCCTTCTCTTCCTCATCCTCCCCCTTCCTTGTGCTCCTTGTGGCAGCATGTCTCTCATTGCAGGCCTACTGTGCACATGTGCATGGGTTATGAACTGGCCATGAGCCATGTTGTCAGCAGACATTCCTTGTTGCCCAGTGACCATCATTTGCTGTGATAGCTGGCATAGAGGGCTGCTGCAGAATGAACACATTGTGACTGTAGTCAGGATACCAGGCAGTGACCTGCATGATGCGCTGACTATGTCCACACGTCTGCTGTAAGTTGAGGGAGAGGAATCACAATGTGCGTGCATTCAATGGCTCTCTGCACCATGAGGAAGCCTGCTATTGTAACAAACCTTCATGCTTATTCCACCTGCTTCTCACTATCAAGCAGGAATGAGATGAAGTTGTCTCTTTGCATAGAAAGCCTCAGTGACCTCCCTTATACAGCAGTGTACTGCAAACTGAGACATTGCTAACATCTCCGGCACCAACCTGGAAAGAGCCAAACATATAAAAGTTCAGAGCCATGGTCACCTTGCCAGCCACGGGCAATGTGGCCCTTGTCCTGCTCTCATATTGCAGCAGTGGTAGATTTGAATGACAACCTCCTTATTGAAGTGTAGACTTTCTCAAACATTGGTTGTTGTTGATGATCAGGAAAGAGAATTGCTCCCTGAACACCTGGGCATATATGGCCTCCTGCTGAGAGCCCTTCTGGCTGTCAGTCTCCTCCATCTTTTAGCAGCTTGTCCTGCCCTCCATGGCCTCTGCCATGACATCACTGGGAGCAACTGAGCTGTGCAGAAACATTGAAGTCAGTAGAAAAGCTACATCAGCACCTGTTAGGCCGCTCCCTGTAGACTCTCGATCCATGTACCATGCCCCAAGAGGGCGTTGGCAACCATGGTCCGTGGTTATGCTTGGCAAGCTACTGCAGTGGTTTGCCACTGCCTTCTGCAGGTTCAGGCCAATCAGGAGACTCTCCCACTCTTACCGCCTTCTATAGGTATATTGGAAGAACTTGCAGGTTGATAATCAATCTGCTTGGCCACATTATGAACACACCTTCTTTGGCCATCAAGTCCCAGAGTGGGACTTGAACCAGAGCTTCTGCACCACAAGCCCTCCACCCGTCGACTACTGAAACTTTAAACAACTGAAGGAAGCATTTAAAATGCGTAGATTTGTAACAATGGTCAGGAGAACAAACCAGCAACTAACCTGATGGTCCTATTAAATGGAGCTGGTGAGGAATTCCTTCATTTCAACACAGCTTATCATTGTGCTGCACGCTAATTGACGTCTTATTTCGCCTTCCCTGCAAGTTGCCTTTGGGCATTAAGTACACACATAATAACATCTTTACCAAGATAGTTTCCAGCACATTTTGCATCAGAAATGTGCTTATATTGCACCATTTTGGAACCTTAAGGGTTTGCAAACCAAAAATATATGCTACTGACTCCAATTTCATCTCCATTGACTAATTCCTCACAACCATTTTTACAGGACTAGATCTGCTACTGTATAGGGTTTTCAACAGAGATGAACTCCTTCGCTGCCATCCAAAATAACTGTAGCTAAATAAGCCATTGCATTGCCAGGGCTCAGTCTGCCTTCCTGTGTCAAGGTTTGGAACACCTGGATATCCATTTGCTATCTCGAAACATTATGCCCAAGTATTTTCCGCCCCTCCTGTCAGCTTTTAAAATTCCTTTTCTTCTGCAGGAATGTTATTAATTCACTTAAGTGCTCCTGCAGCCAGCACTTCAAAGAATTATCTGCACATTCTTAGACACTATTGCATGCATAATGTTCTTTAGCTGAGTTCAGAACATGTCAGGACAAAATCGCAATCTTGCGAGCTCAAGATGTTCTGTAAAGTTTGTAGATTTAGTTTCATGTGAAATTAGAGCACAAAGCAGCCAATTTACAAGGATTTGTCTAAATCATTTCACAACTTGAGACTGATTTTAGATATTTGCCTTCCTTTTATCTTGTTAATGATGTATCTCTCTGCTTCCACCACTCCACTCTTTCCCTTGGGTGCTGATTCCTTACTCCCATATGTCCAGGTGCCAGATGCCCCTTTGGTGATTCAGCCATAATTCTTTGTGTCTGAGCCTGGATAGTGAGTATTCTCTGACCATTTGACCATGAGGAGGGGAAGAAAAGAATGCCAGGTGAGCTGGTGTGTGTTCCAGCTAATTTCCTAATAAGAAAGAAAATCTTCCATTTAAAAAGCACCTTTCACAACATCAGGATGTCCCAAAGCACCTCAGGACCAATGATAAATCTTTGAAGTGTAGTAATTGTTATAATGTAGGAAACGCAGCAGCCAAAAGCAAATACTGCAGATGCTGGAAGTCTGAAACAAAAACAGAAAATGATGTGAAAACTCGGTAGGTCTAACAGTATCTGTGAAGAGAAAAACAGAGTTAACATTTCGGGTCATGCAGACTTGAAATGTTAGCTCTGTTTTTCTCCCCACAAATGCTGTTAGACCTGCCGAGTTTTCCAGCATTTTCTGTTTTAGTTAACGCAGCAGACAAATTGTGTACAGCAGACAGCAATGTGACAATAACCAGGTAATCTGTTTTAATGACGTTAGTTGAGAGGTAAATATTGGCCAGGACACCAGGGAGAACTCATTTGCTCTTCTTGCAACAGTGCCATGGGATTTTTAGCATTCACATAAGATGACAGATAGGGCCTAAGTCTAACACCACATCTGAAAGACAGCACTTCCAACATTGCAGCAGTACTCATTGCCCTCAATACTGCCCTGGAGTATCAGCCTGGATTTTGTGTTTACCATGAAGAAGACATTGATAAAGTTATGGTAAACCAGCAGGTTGACAGGATAGTACAAGAGATGATGGGAGTGCAGTGACTGAGGGGAGTAAGGGTAGGAATTGCAGAGGAACTGGCCCCAATCTTCCAATCCTTCATAGATACAGGGATGGTACTGAAGGATTTGAATATTGCAAATGTTACACCCTTTTAGGATAAACCTGGCAATTCAAGGACAGTCAGTTTAACATTGATAGTGGGGAAGGTCTTAGGAAGAATGGGCCAGAAGAAAATTAACAGCCACTTGGACAAGTATGGACTACAAAAGAAAACCAGCAAGGATTTGTTAAGGGGAAATCACGTTTGGCTAACTTGACTGAGTTTTTTAATGAGGTAACAGAGGGTGGATGACGGTATTGTAATTGGTGTTGTGTATATGGACTTTCAAATGACGTTTGATAATGTACCACTTAATAGGCTTGTTAGGAAAAGGGACAATAGCAGCATGGATAAAAAAATTGGCTAAGGGATAAGGCCGTTTGTCACACTAGAGGAAGATATACAGTGGTGTTCCCCAGGGTTCTGTACTAGGACCACTGTTGTTTTTGATATACATTAATGACTTAAATTTGGGGGAATTGTACAATTGCATGGCACAATTTTGAAATTTGCAGTTGACAAAAAAAGTTGCAAATGTGACGAGGAAGATAGTAATAAACATCAAGAGGACATAGGCTAGTGGGATAGATTAAATTCAACACAGAAAAGTGAGGGGTGATATATTTTGGTAGCAAGAATGAGGAAAGACAATACAACCTAAATGGTACCATATTAAAAGGGTGCAAGAACAGAGACCATAAGACCATAAGACATAGGAGCAGAAATTAGGCCATTCGGCCCATTGAGTCTGCTCCACCATTCAATCATGGCTGATAAGTTTCTCAACCCCATTCTCCCGCCTTCTCCCCGTAACCTTTGATCCCTTTACCAATCAAGAACCTATCTATCTCGATCTTAAATACACTCAATGACCTGGCCTCCACAGCCTTCTGTGGCAATGAATTCCATAGATTCACCACTCTCTGGCTAAAGAAGTTTCTCCTCATCTCTGTTCTAAAAGGTCTTCCCTTTACTCTGAGGCTGTGCCCTCGGGTCCTAGTCTCTCCTACTAACGGAAACATCTTCCCCACATCCACTCTATCCAGGCCTTTCAGTATTCTGTAAGTTTCAATCAGATCCCCCCTTATCCTTCTAAATTCCAGTGAGTATAGACCCAGAGTCCTCAAATGTTCCTCATATGTTAAGCCTTTCATTCCTGGGATCGTTCTCGTGAACCTCCTCTGGACCCTCTCCAGGGTCCGAACATCCTTCCTGAGATACGGGGCCCAAAATTGCTCACAATATTCTAAATGTGGTCTGACCAGAGCCTTATAAAGCCTCAGCAGCACATCCCTGCTTTTATATTCTAGTCCTCTCGAAATAAATGCTAACATTGCATTTGCCTTACTAACTACCGACTCAACCTGCAAGCTAACCTTAAGAGAATCCTGGACTAGGATTCCCAAGTCCCTTTGCACTCCAGATTTCTGAATTCTCTCCCCATTTAGAAAATAGTCAATGTCTCTATTCTTCCTACCAAAGTGCATGACCTCACACTTCCCCACATTGTATTGCATCTGCCACTTCTTTGTCCATTCTCCTAACCTGTCCAAATCCTTCTGCAGCCTCCCCGGCTCCTCAATACTACCTGTCCCTCCACCTATCTTTGTATCATCTGCAAACTTAGCCAGGATACCCTCAGTTCCTTCGTCTAGATCATTAATGTATAAAGTGAAAAGTTGTGGTCCCAACACTGACCCATGCGGAACTCCACTGGTCACCGTCTGCCATCCTGAGAAGGACCCCCTTATCCCCACTCTCTGCCTCCTTCCAAACAGCCAATCTTCTATCCATGCTAGTACCTTGCCTCTAACACCATGGGCTCTTATCTTACTGAGCAGCCTCCTGTGCGGCACCTTGTCAAAGGCCTTCTGGAAGTCCAAGTAGATAACATCCTTTGGCTCTCCTTTGTCTATCCTGCTCGTTACCTCCTCAAAGAATTCTAACAGATTTGTCAGGCATGACCTCCCCTTGATGAAACCATGCTGACTTTGCCCTATTTTACCATGCACTTCCAAGTATTCTGAAATCTCATCCTTAATAATGGACTCTAAAATCTTACCAACGACTGAGGTCAGGCTAATGTGCCTGTAACTTCTCATCATTTGCCTCACTCCCTTCTTAAACAGGGGGGTTACATTAGCGATTTTCCAGTCCTCTGGGACCCTCCCTGACTCCAGTGATTCCTGAAATATCACTACTAACACCTCCACTATCTCTTCAGCTAGCTCCTTCAAAACTCTGGGGTGTAATCCATCTGGTCCAGGTGATTTATCCACCTTCAGACCTTTCAGTTTTCCTAGCACCTTCTCCTTGGTAATGGCCACCATACTCACCTCTGCCCCCCGACTCTTTTGAACTTTGGGGATGTTACTCGTGTCTTCCACCGTGAAGACTGACGCAAAGTATCTATTCAGTTCCTCCGCCATTTCTTTGTTCCCCACTACTACTTCTCCAGCATCATTTTCCAGCAGCCCAATGTCCACTTTTGCCTCTCTCTTACCCTTTGTATATCTAAAAAAACTCTTGCAATCTTCTTTTATATTACTGGCTAGTTTACCTTCATATTTAATCTTCTCCCTCCTTATTTCTTTTTTAGTTGTCCTCTGTTGATCTTTGTAGGCTTCCCAACCCCCTGGTTTCCCACTGCTCTTCACCGCATTGTATGCTTTCTCTTCAGCTTTTATGCTGACCCTGACTTCCCTTGTCAGCCATGGTTGCCTCGTCCTCCCTTTAGTATGCTTCTTCTTCCTAGGGATGAATTTTTGCTGTGTCTCCCAAATTACTCCCATAAACTCCTGCCATTGCTGTTCTACTGTCTTTCCTGCTAGGCTCATCTCCCAGTCAATTCTGGCCAGCTCCTCCCTCATGCCTCTGTAGTTGCCTTTATTCAACTGTAATACCGTTACATCTGATTCCAGCTTTTCCCTCTTTTTTCCTCTCAATTTCCTCTCAAAAGACCCAGGGACGTTTGTGTACAAATCTTTGAAGGTGGCAGGATGGGTTAACAAAGCAGTTCATAAAGCATATGGAATCTTGGGCTTTATAAATAGAGGCAAAAACCAGAAGTTAGGTTAAACCTTTATAAAACACTAATACGGTTAAGACAACAAACTTCCACCACTGCACTCACACCGAGTCTTGTTCATCCATCATCTTCATGTTCATTGATCCTGGTCCAGCAATGCCTTGATTTTAAAGTTCTGATCCTTGTTTTCAGATCGCTCCATGGCCTTGCCCTCTCTATCTCTTTAATCACATTCAGCCAAACGACACTAAATGAGATCTTTGTACTCCTCCCCTTCTGCCCTTTTATGCAATCCTGATTTTAATTATCCCACCATTGGTGGCCAGGCCTTCAGCTGACTGGGCCCTAAGCTCTGGAATTCCCTCCCTAAAACTCTCCACCTTTCTTTCCTCCTTAAAAACGCTCTTAAAACCTATATCTTTGACCAAACTTTAGGTCACTGATCGTAATATTTCCTTATTGTCAAATTCTGTCTGATTACACATCTATAATGCATGTGGAGAGATTTTACTATGTTAAAGGCTCTATAAAACTAAAAGTTCTCCAGTATTCCTGTTGTTTTTTCACATGGTTTGGTTCTGGGATGGTAGTTCTTTACAAATTCAAGGAGATTGCTTCCTGTAATGACTGATGGTTAGCGGTACCTCTATTCTCAATGTTGCATACACACACATGCACTCAAACATGTGTTGTGCACACACTGGCACACATGCATGCACACATACACTTGTGCATACACACACACATGCACAGGTGCATACGCATGTGCACACACATGGTGCACGCACGTGTGTACACACACATGGAGATGAATGGAATGGAATCCTAGGTTTCCATCATCACAGCCATTAATGTGCATGATCAGAGGGAACATACAGTGAAAGCCTTAAGCAACCAGCGGCTGTCACACGTGATATCGGATCTCTGTACGACAGATTTTGGATGTTGTTGAGGTGCTTAGAAGGATTAGCAAAGGAAACGTTTACTACTCATTAACTGTCAACCAGGAATTATGGAATGTAACCTTAGTTTGCTAAGAAATGAGGAAGTGGTTAGACCACACTTGGAGTACTATGCATTGTTCTGGTCTCTGTATTGTAAAAAGCATATAGAGGCACTGGAGAAGATGCTAACATGATTCATAGGATGATACTAGAACTGACAGGCTATAATGATCAGGAGAGACTGACAAGACTGGGGCTCCTTTCTCTAGAAAAATTAAGACTGATGGGTGACCTTACAGAGGTATTTAAGATAATGAAGTAGAGAAGATCTTTCTATCTATTGTGGAGTTCAAACCTAGAGGCCATAAATATAAGATAGCTGTTAATAAATCCAAAAGGGAATTCAGAGAATTTGTGAGAGACCATAATCTGGCCCTGCTATACCTTATTTATGCACCAGAGGGAGTCTTGCAGTACATTTGCTGGATCTGCTAAGGATGTTTCTTTTTATTCATTCATGGGACGTGGGCTTCACTGGCTGGGCCAGCATTTATTGCCCATCCCTAGTTGCCCTTGAGAAGGTGGTGGTGAACTGCCTTCTTGAACCTCTGTAGTCCATGTGGTGTAGGTAAACCCACAGTGCTGTTAGGAAGGGAGTTCCAGGATTTTGACCCAGCGATAGTGAAGGAACGGCGATATATTTCCAAGTCAGGATGGTGAGTGACTTGGAGGGGAACTTCCAGGTGGTGTATTCCCAACTATCTGCTGCCCTGGTCCTTCTAGATGGTAGCGGTCGAGGGTTTGGAAGGTGCTGTTTGAGGAGCTTTGGTGAATTCCTGCAGTGAATCTTGTAGATGGTACACACTGCTGCTCCTGTGCGTCGGTGATGGAGGGAGGGAATGTTTGTGGATGTGGTGCCAATCAAGTGGGCTGCTTTGTCCTGGACGGTGTCATGCTTCTTGAGTGTTGTGGGAGCTGCACTCATCCAGGCAAGTGGGGAGTATTCCAACACACTCCTGACTTGTGCCTTGTAGATGGTCACAGGCTTTGGGGAGCCGGGAGGTGAGTTACTCATCGCAGGATTCCTCGCCTCTGACCTGCTCTTGTAGCCACAGTATTTATATGGCTAATCCAGCTCAGTTTCTGGTCAATGGTAACACCCAGGATGTTGATAGTGGGGGATTCAGTGATGGTAATGCTATTGAACATCAAGGGGTGATGGTTAGATTTTTTTCTTGTTGGAGAAGGTCATTACCTGGCACTTTTGTGGCGCGAATGTTACTTGCCACTTGTCAGCCCAAGCCTGGATATTGTCCAGGTCTTGCTGCATTTCGACATGGACTGCTTCAATATCTGAGGAGTCATGAATGGTGCTGAACATTGTGCAATCATCAGCGAACATCCTCACTTCTGACCTTATGATAGATGGAAGGTCATTGATGAAGCAGCTGAAGATGGTTGGGCCTAGGACACTACCCTGAGGAACTCCTGCAGTGATGTACTGGAGCTGAGATGACTGACCTCCAACAACCACAACCATCTTCCTTTGTGCTAGGTATGACTCCAACCAGTAGAGAGTTTTTCCCCTGATTCCCATTGACTCCAGTTTTGCTTGGGCTCCTTGATGCCACACTCGGTCAAATGCAGCCTTGATGTCAAGGGCAGTCACTCTCACCTCACCTCGGTAGTTCAGCTCTTTTGTCCATGTTTGAACCAAGGCTGTAATGAGGTCAGGAGCTGAGTCGCCATGGTGGAACCCAAACTGGGCATCAGTGAGCAGGTTATTGTTAAGCAAGTGCCGCTTGATAGCACTGTTGATGACACATTCCATTACTTTACTGATGATCGAGAATAAACTGATGGGGTGGTATTTGGCTGGGTTGGATTTGTCCTGCTTTTTGTGCACAGGACATACCTGGGCAATTTTCCACACAGCCAGGTAGATGCCAGTGTTGTAGCTGTACTTGAACAGCTTGGCTAGTGGCGCAGCAAGTTCTAGAGCACAAGTCTTAAGTACTATTACAGGAATATAGTAAGGGCCCATAGCCTTTGCAGTATCCAGTGCCTTCAGCCATTTCTTGATATCACATGGAGTGAATTGAATTGGCTGAAGGCTGACATCTGTGCTGCTGGGGACCACCTGAGGAGGACAAGGTGGATCATCCACACGGAACTTCTGGCTGAAGATCGTAGCAAATGCTTATCTTTTGCATTGATGTGCTGGGCTCCTCCATCATTGAGGATGGGGATATTTGTGGATCCTCCTCTAGTGAGCTGTTTAATTGTCCACCACCATTCACGACTGGATGTGGCAGGACTGTAGAGCTTAGAACTGATCCAGTGGTTGTGGAATTGTTTACCTCTGTCTTTCACTTGCTGCTTATGCTGGTTAGAATGCAAGTAGTCCTGTGTTATAACTTCACTAGGTTGACAACTCATTTTGAGGTATGCCTGGTGCTGCTCCTGGCATGCCCTCCTGAACTCTTCATTGAACCAGGGTTGATCCCCTGGCTTGATGGTAATGGTAGAGTGGGGGATATGCCGGGCCATGAGGTTACAAATTGTGTTCGAGTACAATTCTGCTGCAGCTGATGGCCCACGGTGCCTCATGGATGCCCAGTATTGAGTTTCTAGATCTGTTCAAAACCTATCCCATTTAGCATGATGGTCATGCCACACAGCACAATGGAGTGTATCCTCAATGTGATGGCAGTATTTCATCCCCACAACGACTGTGCGGTGGTCACTCCTACCGAAACTATCATGGACAGATGCATCTGCAGCAGGAAGGTTAGTGAGGATGAGGTCAAGTATGTTTGTCCCTCTTGTTGGTTCCCTCACTACCTGCCGCATACCCAGTTTAGCAGCTATGTCCTTTAGGGCTCGGCCAGCTTGGTCTGTAGTGGTGCTACCGAGCCATTCTTGGTGATGGACATTGAAGTTTCCCCACTCAGAATACATTCTGCACCCTTGTCACCCTCAGTGCTTCCTCCAAGCGATGTTCAACATGGAGGAGCACTGATTCATCAGCTGAGGGAAAATGGTCCGTGGTAATCAACAGGAGGTTTCCTTGCCCATGTTTGACCTGATGCCAGGAGACTTCATGGGGTCCAGATTCGATGTTGAGGACTCCCAGGGCAACTCCCTCTCAACGGTATGATGCTGTGCAGCCACCTCTGCTGGGTCTGTCCTGCCGGTGGGACAGGACATGAGAGAGTGGTGTCTGGAACATTATCTGTAAGATATAATTCCATGAGGATGACTACGTCAGGCTCTTGCTTGACTAGTCTGTGAGACAGCTCCCCCACTAGCCTCAGATGTTAGTAAGGAGGATTTTGCAGGGTCAACAGGGCTGAGTTTGCCATTGTCATTTCCGGTGCTTAGGTCGATGCCGGGTGGTCCGTCTGGTTTCATTCCACTAGATGATTTCACGAATACAGGTCTTCTCATCTATCTACAGAGGAACTGGCAAATCCAGAACTGTTAGTTGGCTAAGAATCAGACATCTGATCTAATTAATCAGATCACAGAAAAGTTAATTAGTCTTTTCATACAATGTGACTTTTATTGCAGTCTTTGTTATTCACCGAATCTCTCCTAATGTTAATCCAGCTCCCTCACGCTGTCACTCAATAACTCTCCCACAGCGCTCCGTATTACTGACTGTATCTTTACTGATGTTGATCCAGCTCCCTCACATTGTCATTCAGTCACCTCTCCCACAGTTACTGACTGTGGGCTGGATTTTGGCAGCCCTGTGGTGATGAGCTGAGGGGGGGGGGGGGGGGGGGTGGGGGTTGGGGGTTGGGGGGGGGGAGCTGCTGGGGTGGGGAGAGAGTCATAATATAGCGATAAAAGGCATTAGAAGGGATATCCAATGTCTTTACATCACAATCGGATATTCTGAAGGGCAGCCGGCTGGCGAGAGGACATAGCACTGAAACACAGTGGAAAGGTAATTAAGCCTGTTTAACAGGCAACTAGTTTACCAAGGATTTCTAACTTTACAAAGCATGCACAGGAACAATAGGGCTTCAGTGCCTCACCAGGAATGAGGAGGTAGTTAGTTAAGAGGAGGTTAGTGTTGAACCCAGACAGCAAACATTGCGAATTCTAATGTGGCTTAGCATAGAGTTTGGAACAGCTTGGGCAGCGGCAGTGCTAGTTGGGAGCAGGGACAAATTTGCCAGCATAATGGGGGTATACTGCTTGAGTGCCATCTCGGCCATGGCACTTATGTGAATAAAGCAGGTGAGGTGAGAGGCATGGAAACTGAATGCCAAAACCTGTCATGGGCCTCATCACTAGCTTCTAGTCCTCCAGTGAGGAGGAGCATCCAAGAGGGAGAGAGCTGCAGCCACAGATGCAGGGTAGTAGCAACCTGAGGGCCACCAGAGGCCCAGGCTTCAGTCACAGAGGAGGCATGGAGGAGGAGGGTGCAGAGGGGCACGCAACCAGGCTCTTATATGCAAAAGAGGGTCTATCATCAGAGACTTGGTTTCTGCAAATGTCAGAGCAGCAGCAGTGTCGCCAGAGACGGCCCCTCTCCAGGGAGGCAGTCACAGGGCTGTGTGCCATAATGCATGAGGTACTGAGCCCTATGGACAGCAGTGGTTACCCAATGCCAATGCCATATTTCTACATCTCTGATTCATTCCCGGGATCCACTGGAGGCATGTATGGGATCTCCCAGTCGTCAGCTCATTGGGCAATAAGATGGTTACCAAAGCCATGTTCAAGAGGGCCAGTCAATGCATGTACTTTCATACCAATCCAGACAGCCAACTGGGAATGCTATAGGGTTCGGGGTCATCGCTGGATTGCTCCAGGTGCAGGGTGTCATTGACTACACGCATGTGGCCATCAAGGTTCCCACAGCAGGGCTCAAAGTACACGGAGATGATGGGTGAATTCGCCTTCAAAAGCTCCAAAATATCCCATGAGAAAGCAAAGATGGAGTTGAGAAATTCAAAATGTTGAGAGAAAAGTCACTCCAGTACATATTAACTTCCATTATAACAAGTTGTTTATTTACCACATTGGGCATAAACAACAGATATTGTAAAGATTGCATTGTATTGCACAAGTGTACATGCACCTTGCCAGGAATGAGAAACTTCCGCTGTTTGAATACCACCATTTTAAATTTGTCTCTGACCTCCCCCTTCTCCATCATCTAAACGGGGCTGAACAATTGAAAGTACATCAGTGAGAGTGGGATAATAATGCAGAGCTGTGATTGGCGGAGCAATGAACATTTGAGACAGAATCTGAGAGGAGATGCTCTCCCAATCTCAGATTGTCTCTCCCATGCTCAGTGCTCCAGCTCCTCCAGTCACAGGTTCCCTCCCTCCCACTCTTGCTGCTTCTCCAGAGACAGGATCTATGATTGGAGAAACAGCAAGAGCGGGAGGGAGGGAGCCTGTAATTTGAGGTAGAGGAATGGTTATTTTGGCTGGTTCTGCTGCCACCATGCAGGAGATTTCAGCTGTGCCATCACCAATCACTTTGACCAGCTGCTGAACGATGAATCTGATCCATTCAACATCCTTCGGAAGGCTGAGAAAATGCAGAGAAGGAAAAAGAGGAGAGGTGGCCCAAAACCTAGAGCAGGGGCTGGGAGCTCCTTGCCTGCTGTAACTTCCGAGGCCAAAGCAGGGAGAAAGAGAGTCTTTGAAAGCCTGGAAAATTTCCAGTCTGGGGGGAGCAGCATCTGCACTGAGAATGTCTTCATGGGCAGCAGCCAGCAGAGAGAAGGTCTGCAGTATTCAGGGGAGGGGTTTATAAAAACCCCAGTTAATGTTTAAAATACTACCCAGAGAGGGCGGTGCAGGGGGGCGTGGGACGTTGGTGGGGTGGTTGGCGACTGTGTGCTTGGCTTCACTCTGCAAACCCTGGGCTGTGGAAAGGAGCAGGCCGGCAGGCAGGCAGGGGACTGGTAAGTGAAACTTTATTCTGTTTTCAAAGTTGACTTGATATCAATGATGTGCGTGAATGTAGCTCAGGGTTTAATTTCTATACAAAAGAATCGCTATCAACACATGGTGTGTGTAAAATGCAATATTCATGCAGACTGCAAACTGCAGACAGTGTGGGCTGGAAATTTGCATATTGTGAAGAACTTGAAGTTTTCTTGAGGAATAAAATATTTAATAATAGAGACAGAGTCTTTCCGATGGTATTTGTGCTATCTTATCCATCTCCAGAAGGAAACTTTAAAAACAAAGATTCAGCAAATACAGACAGCAATGTCACTTCATGCCTGCATCATCCAATAAAGGAGTTAGTGAAAATATAAAAGGAGCACCAAAAATCAAAATGTAGCCCCCGAAAATAAAAGAGGTCCTGGAAAAAATTAAACTAGATTTTTTTTTCTCAAAAAGAACCCTTGAAAGAAGAAAACATATTTTGGCCCTTATATTACAGACCTAGCAGCAGTCTTCATCAACAGGAGGGGCTTCTACTTGCTCAATATAAAACTAATCTGAGAACACCACAAATGGTTCTTTCAGGTGTGTGCGCAGTTCCCAGGAAGCAGCCACAACGCTTACATACTAAGGCAGTTCACGATGCCAGATGTTTTCAGGCCCCCCACAAGCCTTCAAGGGCGGATACTAGTTGATAAGGGGTACCCACTGATGGCATGGCTAATGACACCAGTATGGCTCCCAAGCACAGATGCAGAGGAGAGGTACCTGCCAGGGACAACTCGCGTGACCATCCAGCAGGCCATAAGGCTTCTCAAGATGCAGTTCAGGTGTTTAGGTTGATCCAGTGGAGCCCTTCAGTGTTGCCCCTGCAAGAGTCTCACAGCACTGCACAACCTGGTAACTGCAGAGGGGGGGGAGGCTTTGAGTAATATGAACATCCTGGAGCATGATGTTTCCTCCAATAATGAGGATATGGAGGAAGATATTGAACAGGATCTGATCGTGGAGAACCCAAGGAACCACAGGTAAATTGTGATGAGATACGTGCAAGGGAGGCTTGCAATCCTCTAATATAGCAATGTTTCAGATGAACCTTACTAACAGATCTATGCAATTCAATAAATCTACAGTCTTCTGCAGCCCTGTTCCATTTCTGGTTAATGGTAACCCCCAGGAGATCGAGAGTGGGGTATCAGCGATGGTAATGTCATTGAATGTCAAGGGGCAATGGTTAGATTCTCTCTTGTTGGGGATATTCATTACCTGGCACATATGTGGCATGAATGTTACTTGCCACTTGTCAGCCCAAGCCTGGATATTGTCCAGGTCTTGCTGAATTTGGATATGGACTGCTTCAGTATCTGAGGAGTCGTGAATGGTGCTGAATATAGTGGAATCATCAGCGAACATCCCCAATTCTGACCTTATGATGGATAGAAAGTCATTGATGAAGCAGCTGAAGATGGCTGGACCTAGGACACTACTCTGAGGAACACCTGCAGTGATGTCCTGGAACTGAGATGATTGACCTTCAACAACGATAACTAGCTTCCCTTGTGCTAGCTATGACTCCAACCAGAGGATAGTTTTCCTCAATTCCCATTGACTCCAGTTTTGCTAGGGCTCCTTGATGTCACACTCAGTCAAATGCAGCCTTGATGTCAAGGGCAGTCACTCTCACCTCACCTCTGGAGTTCAGCTCATTTGTCCATGTTTGAACCAAGGCTGTAATAAGGTCAGGAGCTGAGTTACCACGACAGAACCCAAACTGAGCATCAGTGAGCAGGTTATTGTTAAGCAAATGCTGTTTGATAGCACTGTTGATGACTCCTTCCATCACTTGACTGATGATCCACAGTAGACTGATAGGGCCGTAATTTTTAGGTTGAATTTGTCCTGCTTTTTATGTACAGGACATATGTGGGCAATTTGCCACATAGCTGCCATTGCTGCATAGACGCCAGTGTTGTAGTTGTACTGAATAGCTTGGCTAGGGGCATGGCAAGTTCTGGAGTGCAAGACTTTAGTACTATTGCCAGATAAATGTCAGGGCCCATACCTTTGCAGTATTCAGTGCCTTCAGGCGTTTCTTAGGGAAGAATTTTCAGGTCGTCAGGCGGACGTAAGGTGGGCCCGAGAGCGGCCAGGAAACGGCCCGCTGCCCGTAATCAACCCTGACCGCGATTTCACACTGGCCGGCCAATTAACAGCCAGCCAGCATGAAACGTGCATTTGAAGGCTCAGCGCTGCCGGAGTGGGGGCAGGAGGAGGGTCAGAGCTGCAGTCAGTGCGGGTGTGGGGGAGCGCTGCCTCAAGGAGCTGAAGAATTTTAAACCCTTAAACAAAGATTTTAAAATCTCAGATGAAATTTCAACCCATAAGAATCACTCACCTAAACATGCTGATGAGGAAAATTCTGCCCAAATATTTTTTTTAAATTAATACTTGAAACCTCATCCCGCCCTTGGATGAAGTTTCCTCAAAAATCCAAAGGCCGCCTGGCCGATTCGCCCACCCGCCAACTGTACCATTGGGTGGGCAGTGGAAAATAGTGGTTAATTAATTGATTAATGGCCTTAACAGGTCTCTTAATTGTCGGCGGACGTGCTGCTGACTCTCACATGCGCCTGCTGACTGAAATAACGCGCAAGTGTGCAATGACATCGGAATGCTCGCCCAACGTAATCGCGCGCTATTTCATGCTTGGGCGTGTTGGGCTCCCACCCGTATGCCGAGCAGAAAATCTTGCCCTTGATACCACATGGAGTGACTCGAATTGGCTGAAGACTGGTATCCGTGATGCTGGGGACCTCCGAAGGAGGCCGAGATGGATCATCCCCTCGGCACTTCTGGCTGAAGATTGTTGCCAATGCTTCAGCCTTATCTTTTGCACTGATGTGCTCGGCACCCCCATCATTGAGGATGGGAGTATTTGTGGAGCCTCCTCTTCCAATGAGTTGTTTAATTGTCCACCACCATTCACAACTGGATGTGTCAGGGCTGCAGAGCTTAGATCTGCTCTGTCGCTTAGCTCTATCACTTGCTGCTTATGCTGTTTGGCGCACAAGTAGTCCTGTGTTATAGCTTCACTAGGTTGACACCTCATTTTTAGGTATGCCTGGTGCTGCTCCTGGCATGCCCTCCTGCACTCTTCATTGAGCCAGGGTTGATCCCCTGGCTTGATGGTAGTGGTAGAGTGGGGGATATGCCAGGCCATGAGGTTACAGATTGTGGTTAGTATAATTCTGCTGCTGCTGATGGCCCACAGTGCCTCATGATTGCCCATTATTGAGTAGCTAGATCTGTTCAAAATCTACCCCATATAGCACGGTTGTAGTGCTACACCACATGATGGAAACACCCCATGCCAGTGGCTCTGAAGGTCACAGCAGCCCTCAACTTCCATGCCTCTGGCTCTTTCCAGGGGTTAGTGGGGGATCTGTGTGGAGTCTCCCAATCAGCTGTCCACAGTTGCGTAAAGCTGGTGACAGAAGCTCTGTTCAGCTGGGTACTGACCTTTACTCTTTACCATACGAACAAGGCCAAGCAGGCACAGCGAGCCAGAGGCTTTGCAGCCATTGCTGGCTTCCCCCGCGTCCAGGGTGCAATTGACTGTACACATGTGGCCATCAAGGCACCAGCAGGTCAGCCGGGTGCCTTCGTCAACAGGAAGGGATTCCACTCCATGAACATGCAGATATTGTGTGACCACAGGATGCAGATTCTGCAAGTCTGTGCAAGGTACCCTGGCAGCTCCCATGATGCTTACATCCTCAGACACTCCCAGGTGCCGAGGCTCTTCAGTGCTCCAGCCCAGCTGAATGGATGGCTGCCGGGTGACAAGGGCTATCCACTGAAGCCGTGGCTTATGACCCCACTCCGCCACCAAAGAACAGAGGCAGAACAGCATTACAATACAAGTCATGCCTCCACAAGGGCGGTGGAAGAGAGGACCATAGGTCTTATCAAGGTGTGCTTCCGATGCCTGAACCGTTCAGGGGATGCAGAGTGGGTGTCACTGATAGTTGTTGCATGCTGCGCTCTGCACAATCTGACACTGGCAAGGGGGGGACCCACTGGAGGAAGAGAATCTTGACACAGCTGCACAGGCCACATATCATGAGTCCAGTAGTGAGTCAAAAGAGGAGCCTGGTGAGGAGAACGCTGAGGACATGGAGGCAGACCTCGGTAACCTCCAGGGAGGCAGGGACGCCTTGATCCAATGATCCTTCAGCTAGGCTACCAAAGATCAGCTTTAACCGCATGCCAGGGCTGCTGCCTCCATCCCAGATGTCTGAAGGGGCCCTTTCATTTGACCACAAAAAACACTCAGCGCCTGTGCAATGAAGTTCAGGGCCACTTATGGCATTACATACTGGCATACGCTGCACTAATAAAATAAAAAGGTGAAGCATACTCAGACCTTGACGACAAAAGCAAAATTTATCTAATTTTGACAATTCCAAACTATTTGTGTAAACTTCTCTGGCCTTCCTTCCCAGACCAGTGTAGATACAGTAAATATAAATGAACATAAAATCACCAATGACCTGTCCCTCTTGTGCTCATGGTGCCTTTAACTTACATTTGCGAGTGCTACATCTAGGTGCTCCCCCATCACTGGCACCGGCTTTGGAGACAGACTGCTGACTCTGCTGTCTTGTTGGCCTTGATGACCGTGGCGATCATCCTCTGGCTAGTGGACCCTGTGCTGGCCCCACCTGGGAAGGAGCGTCCAGTGCCACGGCTGGCATCTCCCCAGTCATCGCAGCCTCATAAGACGCAATGGTCACTGGCGGAGGGGTGGAGGAGCTGAAGCCATCATCCAGAGCACCTTGAGAGGAGCCCGCAGAGATGACAAGTAGCTCGTGCACCAAGGTGAAGTCGCTCTGGACCTCCCTGCTCTCTATTGATGGACAGGCACCTAGCTGGGATACTGGGTACCTCATCCATCTCCCACACTGACACTGACCAGCTGAGGTCAGTATCTGTGTAGGAGTTGCAGTTCCGAGTGCAACCCCAGGGACCCCTGATTCTGTTCCTGGAGCTGCCTCTCCACGAGAGTCGCCACTCTCTCAATGGAGGAGGCAGTGCACTCGGCCTTGAGAGTCAATGCAGTGCTGATACTCTGCATGGATTCCTCCATAACGGACACCATGGCACGCATACCCTCATGGATCTCCGCCAGATCCTCCGCACATCCCGCTGGACATCTATCATCTGCCGCCTAATGGACGACTCCAGAGGCTCATCATCAGCCTTCGACTGAGCATCGTCCTGGTCCCCAGTGATCCTCTGACTGCTGGTGCCCTGGGCACTCTCTGCCTCCGTCTGCACCTTATTATCCATTTGCCAGATCTTTGCCCACTCACTCAACCTATCTATATCTTTTTGTAACCTTCTTATGTCCTCTTCACAAATTACTTTCCCAACTATCTTTGTGCCATCAGCAAATTTGGCAACCATCTCTTCATCCACATCATTTATATAAGTTGTAAACAGCTGAGGTCACAGCACTCGTCACATCCTGCCAACCAGAAAAAGACCCATTTATGCCTAAACTTTGCTTCCTGTTAGACAGCCAATCTCTATCCATGTCAATATGTTACCCCCATTACCATGAGCTTTTATTTTCCACAATAACCTATGATTTGGCACTTTGTCAAATGACTTCTAGAAATCTAAGTACAGTACTGTCATGAAAATATAATAATTCTCATAATATTATTGTGATTTATTGTAAATGTAGATTAATATTGGGGTTTGGATTGTGTGTGTGAGTGTGTGTGTGTTTTAATTGAACTAGAGGCAGCCGGTCTGAAGGCTTTGAGTCATCAAAAAAGAAGCTAGGTTTGAAATGCTAAATACATAAAATAGCTGAAGCTTTAGAATGTGAGGTGTAAGGAAAATTTGCATTTATAGATAAATTGGGGTAGCTTGAATTTCAAAGAGATGGCAGAATGTTATACCTAGCTAGAGGAAGCTAAGCCAAACAGTATGTTTATTTCTCCCAAAGGCTACTTTTAATATGAACACTGTGAAAAGATTTATATCATGAGAAAGATAAAGTTCCAGAGACATATCCTAACAATGGAAATTACGTAAAAAGGGGAGAAACATGTATAAAGAAGATCAGGCTGTGTGTCAGGGGAGAACAAATTCTAAGATCTAACACAAATTAAAGTAGATTTATAGATAAATTAGGGTAGTTTGAATTTCAAAGAGATGGTAGGAAGTTACACCTAGATGGAGGAAGCTAAGCCAAACAGTGTGTTTATTTTTACCAAAGGTTACTGATAATATGAACAATATGAAAAGATTTAAATTATGAGAAAGGTAAAGTTCCAAAGACATTTCGGAACAATGGAATTCACATTAAAAAGGGAGAAACATGTATAAAGAAGTTGAGGCTATGTGTCAGGGGAGAAGGATTTCTAAGAGCTAACACAAGCGTGAAAAGCCTCCAGCCTCTGTGCATCAAGTTGCTGTCTACAGGAGCCGAAGCTGAGAAAACTCACTTTGAATTTGACTGTCCAGGGTGTTGTGTTGCTTTGCCTGGGTCTGTTTAAATCTATTTGTTTTTACTGTTGCCTTAATGGGTGTAATTGTAAACCAGATTAATTAGGGGTTTTAGGAGTTACTATAGTAGTAATATGTAGAACTATGTATATGCTTGAAATCTTTTCTTTTGTTAATAAATGTTTGATTTAGTTTTATAAAAGCCTTTGAAGTCGTGGTACTCTTATTACTTCTGAATTCAGGGCACACATCTTGAAGTAAAATACAAATTGCCAAACAGTTGTGACTGTGTGATCAAGTTTCCTCGTGGAATTGATCCACCTGGCAAACTTCATTTGTCATGTCATAACAGTACATCCACCAGTTCCCCTTTATCCACAGCACACATTACTTCCTCAAAGAACTCCAATAGGTTGGGTTAAACATGATTTCCCTTTCGCAAAACCATTTTCCTTATGACAGATGTTAAGATAACTGGCCTATAGTTTCCTGCTTACTGTCTCTCTCCCTTTTTGAATAATGGAGTTACATTTTCTATCTTCCAATCTAATGGGACCTTTTCTGAATCTAGGGAGTTTGGAAAATTAAAACCAATGCATCAACTGTCTCACTAGCCACTTCGTTTAAGGCCCTAGGATGAAGTCCATCAGGACACAGGCACTTGTCAGTCCATGGCTCCAACAATTTACTCAGTACCACTTCTCTGGTGCTTGTAATTTTCCTGAGTTCCTCCCTCCCTTGCATTTCCTGATTTATAGCTGCTTCTGGGATGTTACTTGTATCCTCTATATTTAAGACTTATGCAAAATACCTGTTCAATTCATATGTCATTTCCTTGTTTTCCATTATCAATTCTCCAGACTCACTTTCTATAGGACCAACGCTCACTTTGTTAACTCATTTCTTTTTAAAATATTTATAGGAACTCTTACCATCTGTTTTTATATATCTGGCTAGCTTTCTCTCGTGCTCTAAATTTTCCCTCCTTATTAATCTTTTAGTCATCCTTTGCTGTTCCTTATATTCTGCCCAATCTTCAATCTTCCGCCTATCTTTGCAGTTATATGCTTTTTCTTTAAGTTTGATACTACCTTTAACCTTTCTAGTTAACCACAGATGGAATGTCTGTCCCTTGGACTTTTTCTTACTCGTTAGAATGTATTTATTCAATGTATTCTGAAATATCCCCTGAAATATTTGCCACTGCATCTCTATTGACCAATCCCTTAACCTAATTTGCCAATTCACTTTAACCAGCTCTGCTTTCATGACCTCATAATTACCCTTATTTAAGTTTAAAAACATAGTCTGGGACCCACTCCTCTCTCCCTCAAACTGAATGTAAATTCAATCGTATTATGGTTGCTGCTACCTTGGGGTCCCTTCACTATGAGGTCATTAATTAATCCCACCTCGTTGCACAACATCAGGTCCAGTGTAGCCTGCTCTCTAGTTAGCTCCAGAACATGCTGTTTTAAGAAACTATCTCAGAAACATTCTATGAACTGCTCATCTAGACTATCTTTGCCCATCTGGCTTTTCCAGTCTATATGTAGATTAAAATCTCCCATGATTATCGCCGTGCCTTCCTAACAAGCTCCAATTATTTCTTCCTTTATGCACCATCCTACCATGTGGTCACTATTAGGGGGCCTGTACACGACTTCCACAATTACCTTCTTGCCATTACCATTTCTCAACCCTACCCAAACCGTTTCCACATCCTGGTTTCCTGAATTTAGGCCATCCCTCTATTGTGCTAATGCCAACCTTAATCAACAGAGCCACTCCTCCACCTTTTCTTCGCTTCCTGTCCTTCCTAAATATTCTGTACCCTTTAATATTCAGGTCCCAATCCATGCACTCCTGCAGCCAAGTCTCTATAATGGCTATCAGATCATATTTATTTATTTCTACGTGCACTGTCAGTTTATCTGCATTGTTTTGAATGCTTTGTGCATTCAGATAGAGCCTTTAGTTTTATCCTTTTTATAGCCTCTAGTCTCAACTGTTGATTTACAGTTAGATTTGTACTCTCTATGCCTTCCTGTCATGGTCTGTTTTTCATTTCCTGTAATAATATCTTTCTCTTTTGTCTTGTCTCTACTCTTTAATTTACCACATCTTCCCAAATTTGATCCCTTACCCCCACTATTTAGCTTAAAACCCCCTCTACTTCCCTAGTTATGTGGCTTGCAAGAACACCGTCCCAGCACAGTTCAGGTGTAGACCATCCCAGCAGTATATATCCCACCTTCCCCAGTATTGGTGCCAGTGCCCCATGAACCGGAACCCATTTCCCCCACATCAGTCTTTGAGTCACGCATTCATCTCCCTAATCTGATTTGTCCTGTGCCATTTTGCACGTGGCTCAGGTAATAATCCAGAGATTATGACCTTTAAAGTTCTGCTTCTTAGCTTGGTGCCAAGCTCGCATACTGACTATGCAGAACCTTCTTCTTTGTCCTGCCTATGTTGTTGGTACCAACGTGGATCATGACGATTGAGTCCTCCCCCTACCACTGCAAGTTCCTCTCCAGCTCCGAGCAGATGTCCCAAGCCCTGGCACCAGGCAGGCAACACAACTGTCTGGACTCACGCTTTTTGCTGCAGAGAACCCTCTGAATATACTGTGCCCTACATTCCTTGTAACTTCCCCAGCTTGAATGGCTTCCTGTACCATGGTGCCATGGCCAGTTAGCTCATCCATCCTGCAGCCCCCACTATCATCTAAGCAAGCTGAAAAAACCTCAAAACTATTGGACAATTGCAAGGGCCAAGGCTCCTGCACTCTTGCCCTCTGGGTCCTCTTACCTGCCTCACCTGCAGTCACACCCTCCTGTCCCTGATCACTGACCAAAACATAAGACCCTATCCTAATGGGTGTGACCGCCTCCTGGAACAAAGTGTCCAGGTTACATTCCCCCTTCCTGATAAGCCGCAGTGTCTGCAGCTCAGTCTCTAGCTCAATAACGCAGAGCCCAAGTTCCTGCAGCCGCAAACACTTACTGCAGATGTGTTTGCCCTGGATCACACCGGCATCCAGAAGCTCCCACATCCTGCAATCGCAGCACATCACCTGCCCTGCCATTTCCAATATGTGTTAGTTAATTAATAATTGCTAACTAATTAATTAGAATTAATAAAGCCTACACCTCCCAATAGGTTTTGGCACTGCCAGTATACTTTACAATACTGATAAAACAATACAGTACTTACAATACTGATAAAACTAATAATACCAGTTACTGGTTTACCTGCACCTTCTACAGGTTTACCACCCCTGTAATCACACCTATGTGAGATGCTGCTGTAACTGGCAAGAGGGCCTGTGCATGCCAAGAATACCCTGAGAGGAGCCTCAGATGAATTAAGCAGTCACTCCTCTACCCTTTCCGCTACATTTGTCCTTCCCTGCTGCCCTAAGGAGTCTGCAGACCTGGTGGTGACTCCAGGTACCTCTGGCACTCTCTTGCCCAGCCTTTCTTCCACAGAGCTCATGGAGGAGGTGATGGCATACAGGTCCATGCATTTCCTCAGAATCCACTGGGTGGTCTACTATATAGGGCTCTCCGAGAGAGCACTGGTCTCTCCATTGTTTCCTCTTCTTCCTCCATTAGCATCAGGATGACAAGGAAAGAGCTATTGCCATCCTTGGCCATTCCTTGGCATTGTATGGAGTCTACTCCTGCCAGTACACAAATGTCTGTTCTTAGTTGTCTGCCAAAGACAGGCACAACATTTATGCTGATGGCAGTTTGATGGTCAATGAAGAGCCACAGGATTGCCTCCTATATGCAGCCACTTAGAAGCAGCAGTGCAGGAGTGAACTGTCCGGAGCCTGTCAGAGAGGCTGACATGCCTCTGACAGTTAATGCTGCTGTCTGGCCATTGCCAGTTACTTGGTGGGCATGCCCTTTCTACCAGCCTCATTTTCATGCCTTGTCACACCTCCACCAGAATTAAAAACAAAAATAATAATACCTGGAAAAACTCAGCAGGTCTGGCAGCATCTGCGGAGAGGAACACAGTTAACGTTTCGAGTCCGTATGACTCTTCAACAGAACTAGGGAAAAATAGAAGAGAGGTGAAATATAAGCTGGTTTAAGGGGGGGTGGGACAAGTAGAGCTGGATAGAGGGCCAGTGATAGGTGGAGATAACCGAAAGATGTCACAGACAAAAGAACAAAGAGGTATTGAAGGTGGTGATATTATCTAAGGAATGTGCTAATTAAGGGTAGAAAGCAGGACAAGCAAGGTACAGATAGACCTAGTGGGGGTGGGGTGGGGTGAAGGAATCGAAAAAGGCTAAAAGGTAGAGATAAAACAATGGATGGAAATACATTTAAAAATAATGGAAATAGGTGGGAAAAGAAAAATCTATATAAATTATTGGAAAAAAAAGGGGGGGGGGATCGGAAAGGGGGTGGGGATGGAGGAGAGAGTTCATGATCTAAAATTGTTGAACTCAATGTTTAGTCCGGAAGGCTGTAAAGTGCCTAGTCGGAAGATGAGGTGCGGTTCCTCCAGTTTGCGTTGAGCTTCACTGGAACAATGCAGCAAGCAAAGGACGGACATGTGGGCATGAGAGCAGGGTGCAGTGTTGAAATGGCAAGTGAGAGAGAGGTCTGGGTAATGCTTGCGGACAGACCGAAGGTGTTCTGCAAAGCGATCACCCAGTCTGCGTTTGGTCTCTCCAATGTAGAGGAAACTGCATTGGGAGCAACGAATGCAGTAGACTAAATTGAGGGAAGTGCAAGTGAAATGCTGCTTCACTTGAAAGGAGTGTTTGGGCCCTTGGACGGTGAGGAGAGGGGAAGTAAAGGGGCAGGTGTTGCACGTTCTGCGGTTGCATGGGAAGGTGCGGTGGGAGGGGGTGTAGGGAGTGATGGAGGAGTGGACCAGGGTGTCTCGGAGGGAATGATCCCTGCAGAATGCCACCGGGGGGGGTGAAGAGAAGATGTGTTTGGTGGTGGCATCATGCTGGTGTTGGCAGAAATGGTGGAGGATGATCCTTTAAATGCGGAGGCTGGTGGGGTGATAAGTGAGAACAAGGGGGACCCTATCATGTTTCTGGGAGGGTGAGGAAGGTGTGAGAGCGGATGCGCGGGAGATGGGCCGGACACGGTTGAGGGCCCTGTCAACCACCGTGGGTGGAAAACTTTGGTTAAGGAAGAAGGAAGACATGTCAGAGGAACTGTTTTTGAAAGTGGCATCATCAGAACAGATGCGACGGAGGCGAAGGAACTGAGAGAATGGGATGGAGTCCTTACAGGAAGCGGGGTGTGAGGAGCTGTAGTCGAGGTAGCTGTGGGAGTCGGTAGGCTTGTAATGGATATTGGTGGACAGTCTATCACCAGAAATTGAGACAGAGAGGTCAAGGAAGGGAAGAGAAGTGTCAGAGATGGACCATGTAAAAATGATGGAGGGGTGGAAATTGGAGGCAAAATTAATAAATTTTTCCAGGTCCAGACGAGAGCATGAAGCAGCACTGAAGCAATCATCGATGTACCGGAGAAAGAGTTGTGGGAGGGGGCCGGAGTAGGACTGGAACAAGGAATGTTCCACATACTCCATAAATAGACAGGCATAGCTGGGGCCCATGCGGGTACCCATAGCCATACCTTTTATTTGGAGGAAGTGAGAGGAGTTTAAGGAGAAATTGTTCAGTGTGAGAACAAGTTCAGCCAGACGGAGGAGAGTAGTGGTGGATGGGGATTGTTTGGGCCTCTGTTCGAGGAAGAAGCGGAGAGCCATCAGACCATCCCGGTAGGGGATGGAGGCGTAGAGGGATTGGTCGTCCATGGTGAAGAGGAGGCGGTTGGGGCCAGGGAACTGGAAATTGTTGATATGATGTAGGGTGTCAGAGGAATCACAGATGTAGGTGGGAAGGGACTGGACAAGGGGAGAGAGAATGGAGTCAAGATAACGAGAAATGAGTTCCGTGGGGCAGGAACAGGCTGACACGATCGGTCTGCCGGGACAATCCTGTTTGTGGATTTTGGGTAGGAGGTAGAAGCGGGCCGTCTGAGGTTGGGAGACTATGAGGTTGGAAGCTGTGAAAGGAAGATCCCCAGAGGAGAGGAGGTCAGTAACAGTCCTGGAAACAATGGCTTGATGTTCAGTGGTGGGGTCATGCTCCAGGGGGAGGTAGGAGGAAGTCTCTGTGAGTTGACACTCAGCCTCTGCGAGGTAGAGGTCAGTGCGCCAGACAACAGCACTACCCTTGTCAGCGGGTTTGATGACAATGTCAGGGTTGGACCTGAGAGAACAGAGTGCAGCAAGTTCAGAGAGAGACATGTTAGAGTGGGTGAGAGGAGCAGAGAAATTGAGACGACTAATGTCACGCCGATAGTTCTCAATGAAAAGATCAAGAGAAGGTAAGGTCCAGGTAGAGGGAGAATATTGGAGGTGGGTAAAAGGATCCGTTGAACGGGGAGAGGACTCCTGCCCAAAAAAGTGAGCACGGAGACGAAGGCGGCGGAAGAAGAGTTCAGCATCATGCCGAGCTCGGAATTCATTGAGATGAGGGCGTAAGGGTATGAAACTAAGTCCTTTTCTGAGCACTGAACGTTCAGCATCGGAGAGGGGAAGGTCAGGGGGTATGGTAAATACACGGCCGGGGCTGGGATTGGAAGATGGGATGGGGACAGAGAGACAGGCAGGGACGGAAGGTCCTGGATGGGTGTTGGTGTCGATGAGTTGTTGGAGCTTGCGTTTCTTTGCACCTGAAAGAAAGAGACAAAGTTTCTTGTTGAGGCGTCGGATGAGACGAAGAATAAAATGAAACTGGGGGCACGCGCAGCTTAGAAAAAGGGTGCGGCGGTGCTGCTGGAGGGAGAGGTCGAGTGTGTTCATATGGCGGCGCATGGCACTGAGTGTGGATCTCAGAATGCGATGGGAACAGCAGTCTGAGGAGCGTTGTATGTCCCGGAGATACCTGTAATCCTGGGTGGGTTCGAAACATGAGGGATGGAACTGCAGTTGAAATCCACGTAGGGTAAGTCGGAGATGGAGACAGTCACTGAGGAAGGAAATATGGCTGTGAAAGCGGGTTTTAGTAAACACCTTGTCAAACACCAGGAGAGAAATGGAAAGCAATGAAGGTGAACAAGGCAAAAGAGAGATACGTAAATTCCACCAGAATTAAGTTCTGGCAGGAAGGCCCATGAAATACCTTTCTGCCCTGCTGCCAATTAAGGCCCCTTGGTGGCCAATTAATGACCACTTGAGGGCCTCTTCCCACTGCTGCTGGGATTAACTCAGCTCCAGGCAGGCCTACTGACGTGTGGCCTGCAAGACTTGTAAAAGAGTCAGGGCTGCCTGTCACCTGGTTGGGGAGGGGGGGTCCCTCGATTAGAGGTACTCAGTGCCTGAGAGGGCTGAGAACGACTCCCCTACCCTTGTTTCCAACCTCCGCCTCCCATTACTTACCTTTCTCCTAGGTCTTGGGACTGTGGGGCTGCTGTTTTGACAACAGCCACAGCCTCCTCCATGGCGCTGTTGATCACAGGAGCTTCTGGCCTAAGTGACTGACAGCTCTTGGTGGGTGGGACTTGCACCTCCAGGGACTTGATTCTGGAGGAGGACATGTTGGTGTCCCCAGATCTGCCCGATTGGTGTTTTGGGTGGTCACCATGGTTTGTGCTTGTGGCCTTTTGCTTGTTTGGTCTTCTGGCTTGTTGAGGTTTCTCTTCCTCTATGAGTAACTTGGAGATAGCCAGTATTTAGTTTTTCTTTAAACTATTTATTTAGAAGTATTTTCATCCAACACCTCGTGCTAAGTACATTGTTCTCTGGACACAGACTGTTCTGTGTCTTGTAGCTCATGCTCATCTGACCCTGATGTCATCATTAATATAATTGTCTAATTAACATAACAATTAACCCTTTATATTTCATCTCCCCCCAAGTATAATCTCAAAACTGTTACATTATTTCATTAATCTATTTAATTACATTCCCACTGTTCACTCAATGTACTTTTTACAGTTTCAATCCAACTCCCACCTCCCCCTCCTCGCAAAGTCACTTTCGCCAAAGGCATCAATCCCCAACAGTGTTCTCGGCTTTCCTGGAGGACATGTAGGACATAGGTGTTCTGTTATCTTCTTCTTGGAAGGAAAACACATTAGTGGAGTGGGATAACAGCTTCTCACAATAGCTGGCTCCTGGGCTGTGACTCTTGCGATGACCTGAATGTAAAGGCAGTGAAAATCAATCAAGGGAAAACTGATTTAAGAGGACTCCTTTAGGTTTCGAATGATCACAACTCCTTGAAAAGGGGGTCAATTTAAGTAGCCCTGATTTCTCCTCTCTCCATCTGTCCATAAACAGGAAGTTTGTTTTGACTTGTTTCCCGCCCCTTATATGCAGTGGCATATTTCCCAACTGCTCTGCTTTGGTGTGATCCAATTTTATATTAATAACCCCACAGCAGACTCAAGATAGGATGAATTCAAAGCGTTAGTTTATTTGCACACACTCAAACGTGGGAGGAGGTTAGCAACATGGCCTCCTTTGCACTTATGCTGTAAAAGAGGGATAGAAAAAAGGTTTACAGGGCAAAGATCACAGAGAAAAGAATTATTGTTTCACGTGAGCCCAGAATCAAAGTCCAATGAGGTATTCCTTCACGGATGTTGGCAGGTTGAAAAGCAATGCCGTATAATTCACTTTCCCAGTAGAGTTGACTTCACGAGGAGACAGGCACGCAAAAATAAATAAGTCTTGTAGGTGATGGTACAGAAGTTCCAGTAAAAACAGTGTAGATGGGGCCAGGTATTCAAAATGGGCAGAGTCCCTTTTCTGTGCAGCTACTTGTAGATGGCAAAATGTGGGTCTGATTTTTCAGTACAGCAAGACAATATGATTGGTTCCACCAGCTAGCAGTGTATGTCACATGACTCCTACCACTCCACTCTGGCTTTGACAAAGGGTGTGTATCAACTTGTTTGGGTCCCTGAGATTGTTAAATATTCCAACCATTAAGACTTGAAAGGAAGGTTGTGGGATCCTTTGTCCTAGCAGATGAATAAACTCCAGTTGGCCAGGTGTGGCTTATGAAATACAGATGGCCTTTCTACAGTTTTGTTTGAATTTGGTCTCTGCAGCTCACATGGGGTCATTAGTGTCTCTTCAGAGATGACGAGGTGCAAGTTCCTGCGGCACTGCCATGGTAGGTCCTTTTGTTCACAGACGGACATAGATTCAGCCATTTTAAAAAGGTCTTGGTCCAGTTTTTAAAATTTTAGGGATTAACTATGGGATATATGTACAAGACAACAAATAGAAATTCCCTGTAATCATCTTCTGCGTTGCAGACTGGGAAAAGGTGAAGGTATCGGCTTGAGAAAATGAAGTACTTTCAGCTCCAATAAGGAATTTTGTATCATTCGCTGCTGCTGTGACGACAAGAAAAGCATTCAATACCTGAGTCATGAATTAATCTGGTAGACAAAAAGAACAAAGAACATGCTGAAGACACTGCAGGATACAAGGAAAGCAAGATTTCCCTACTACTCGGGATAGGATTTTCACTTTCTGTAGGTAGTGGTGTCATTTCCACACTTGTTTCGGCATGAGACTGCTCCGTTGAAGAAAATGGATCTCAGGGTTGTCCCTTCCAGGAGACAGGAAGAAAAATATATATATCTACTTCAGCCTGGCTACTTTATAAAGTTATTTTTTCGGTTTTCCAAAATGGACAATTGCTGGGCTGATAAAAGGGCTGCAGCTGATCACATGCTTGTAGTTCTGAAGATTCAAAGCTGCTCCAAGGGACAAAGGCTACCTCATCATCCTGGAATGTGACTTGTATTGTATAAACATTCCATCCAAGCCAACACAAAGGATTTGTAGATGCTAAGTCTGCACCAGCCAGCTATGGACAAAGGTAGAGCTATTTATGCCTCCTGATCTCCAATGTTGTGCTAATGGCCCCACTGTTACCTGCTCCAAAACACAAAGAGTTTCAATCAGGCACCTCGTTAGCTGAATAGCTCGACCTGAAACTACCATGTCACATGACCAAGATTTGAGCTGTTTGAATTCCTTTAATCATACAGCTCTTGAATTTTATCTTCAGCCCCTGTTTGACCTCAGAAGAGAAGCAGGACTCCAGGCAAGCAGCCCGCCTCTGTCGACCATTTTATTATCTAACAGGTAGCAGCAGAAAGAGCTCTGTCTAAGTGAAGTGTCTGGCCCTCATCTAGACTGTGAACTACTGGAACTTTTGGAACTTCTGTATTTGTGCCTTCAAGACTAATTCATTTCTACGTGCCTTCTCCCATTGTGGAAGTCCTCGCTTCTGGAAAGTCGGATCACCTTGCAACAGCTTCAGCCTGCTCACCTCTGAAGGAAGAAGCCACTGGACTTTTGATTCTGGATTCTGGACTCACGTGATGCCATAATTATTATTTTTATTGTGATCTTTGCCCTGAACCCCTTTCTTTCCCTTATCCCTCTTTTATTGTATGAATGCAAAAGGGGCAGACATTGCGAAACCCCTTCCTGCATTTAAAATAAATTACTCCTCTTATTTTACCTTATCTCGAGTTTGCTGTGGTGTTATTAATAGAGGATTAGATAACTCCACCACCTATAAAGGAGAAAATCAAAAATCAAAACACCTGTTTACAGATGGGTAGTGAGCGGAGAAATCAGGGCTGTTTAAATTAATCCCCCTCCAGTCTGTAACTGGGTCAGCATGAGAATGTAGGATTGCACCAACAACAATAAAATTTACCTCCAGACAGGAATCTATAGGAAGTTCCTGCGTAGTACTCCTCAGCTGTACAAGCTCTGTAGTTTGGGTCTCTGCTTCTTTATTGAAAGAAGGTTTAAGTGCATCTATGACTTGCTGGTGAGATCCAACTGTGAGCTGCAGCTTACATTTGTACAATTTATTAAGCTAAGCTCTGAACTTTCACTATTAGTTCGATCCAACTGGAGTTAAGCATCTTGTTCTCCCTGGATAGATTTCTGCTGGCTGCTTGCAATTCTTGATGCATGTCATTGGTGGGCTCAGTGGAATAAGTAGACAAATTCATCTCTATTACCTTCTTTAATAAAAGGATGATTCTTCTCAAAAGAGATGATAAAGAGCTACAGGCATTGGCAGTGGCATCAAAGAATGTAGTAAGATCTAGGACCTTTTCTTCCAACAGATCATCAGCTTCTGTGGGGGATTCATTTTCTTGAACTTTGTCGTGAAAGTGCCAATTAAGGTCTATAAGCTCCTTGAGCAGATGGTCACCGCCTTTGTTAGTGCATCCTGCTTCTGCCTCTTCTAGGCTGTCTTCAAAGAGAAGTGAAAGATCTGCAATCTCCTCCTGTGGCCCAATGGATGGTGTTTCTTCAATACAGAGTGGCTCACTATGTAATAAGTCGACTTCAATTTCTGCTGCAGTTTTGACCTTTCCCAATCCTTGGACCAACTTTCCAAATTTGTCCCTGAATATTGCTCCGCTGTACTCTATTGTTACCTCACTGACCTTTTGTAGGAGAACAAGACCTAAACACGCTGTCCAGTAGAGAAATTTGCTGGTTCTGTAAGATATAGAGTTTCATTAATTTCTTTATCTTCATGCTGAAGGGTTGTAGTGAACTAACCCTTCACTTTGAGGTCTGTGCACCCTGACCCCTGTAGCTTTATTTTAGATGGCTGGATTTCAACTTCTTTAAGCCAGTCCTGAAGACAATCCAATTTATCCAATAAAACTGTGACCCCAGCCCCTGTGTCCTGTTTAAATTCTGTTCTGCATTCTCGGACTTCCAGCTCTACAGACCAGAACTGCTTATTGGCATCTTTAATTTCTCCTAGGAAACCACCAGGTTGGAATGCTGTATTTCTAATTGTGATTGGACGCTTGTTCCAGCTTTGTTCCTTTAAATTGAATTTCAGATCTGCAGAATTGCTTATAATGTCTGGTCTTGCCACAGAGAAAGCATTCAGCTCTCCCTGCTGGGCATTCTCCATGTGATGCTGCTTTTTGGTGCCGCATCTGGAACATTTTAAAATAGGTAGAAAGGTTGCGAAGTCAAGCTGTTCCGAGGACTTCACCCGTGGGTTACCAATCTGTGGTCTTGGTTTCATAAAAACCAAGTTTTTTATGAACTTGCCACCACGTTTTGAGCTATCACCATGGTTTGTGCTTATATCCCTTTACTTGTTTGGTCTTCTAGCTTGATGAGGTTTCTCTTACTCTATGACTGATTTGGAGATTGTCAGTACTTAGTTTTTCTTGAATCTATTTATTTAGACCTATTTAAATCCAAGACCTCGTGGTAAGTACATTATTCTCCAGACACAGACTGTTCTGTGTCTTGTTCCCTTGGAGTTTCATGGTCATCTGACCCTGGTGTTATGCTTACATCATCATTAACATCATTGTCTCACATAACCGTTAACCCTTTACTCTACAATTGGTATAAGATCTGGTGGCTTTCCAAAGAAGATGCAGTGTGGGTCTTCTCCTGGCCACCAGCTGCCCAAGTCTTGGTTATGTCAATCGTATCATACTCATTTATTTCTAATTGTGCTATCAATTCATCCATCTTGTTACAAATACTGTGTACATTTAGATAAAGAATATTTAATTCTGTCTTTTTACCATTTTTCCCTACTCTGACCTTATTTGCTGGTGCATTCTTGTTTGTATGCTTTGTCCTTTCCTGTCACACTCTGGTTATCATTCCCTATATCTCCACCCAACACTTATTACATTGTCCTTTCTTGTAATCTTTCTTAATTTCTGTTTTTGTGACTCCTCCCTCCCCTCTCCACTATCTAGTTTAAAGCCCTGTCTATAGCCCTGGTTATATAAATCATCCCAACAGTGCAGCTCCCTCTTTTCCTAGCACTGGTGCCAAAGTCTCACGAATTTAAATCCATTTCCCTCACACCATTCTTTGACCCATGCAATCAACTCTGCTCTGATTTATCCAATGCTAATTTTCTCATGGCTCAGGCAGTATAATTCAGAATGGTTCTGCTTTTTAATTTAAGCACTAGCTGCTCATGCATTCTTAGCAGAACTTTTTGCTTAGTCCAACCTATGTCATTGGTACTTACGTGGATCACGGCAAATGGAATCTTCCTCTCCACTGCAAGTTCCTCTACAGCCCCTAGGACATGTCCTTAACCTTTCCACTGGCAGGCAAAACAGCCTTCTGGACTCATGCTCTCAGCTGCAGAGAACAATATTTATCCCCTTTACTATCTTGTCCCTACTACTATATTCCTTTTTATTCCCCCTACTTGAATGGCCACTGTTACACAGTGATGTGGTCAGTTTGCTCATTCTCCCTGCAGTCCCTGCTCTCATCGACAGACTGCAAGAGCCTCGAAACTGTTGGACAATTACAAGGGCTGTAGCTCCCCCAGTGTTACCTTCTGGATGCCCATACCCACCTCACTCATAGTTACATTGTCCTGTCGATGACCACACACTAAGGGCAGAATTTTCCCATCCTTCCTGCCACGGATTTCGTGGCAGGCAGAAGCGGAGAATCCAGCTGCAGGGAAAAAGTCAGAAACCCGTCGGCATAAATGTAGTTTGTGATTCTGCCAATGGCGGGTCGGTTATCCCACTACCTAGTGGCGTGGATGCCATTTGCATTCATTGCGATCTCGTTAAAATAGCTACTCGCCGGAATCTCGTGATGTCTTCCAATCTCAGCGGGAAATGACATCACCTTGAAACCCATTTGAAAAGGAGTGGCATTCACATAAGACCTTAGTTCACTCATGCCTTCACGATGAGTGCAACATACATAGCCTACCTGCCGTGGCACTATGCCAGTCTTATTGTCATGAACACCACAATGCTGGGGCTGTAGGGTTAGTCCGCTCCTGCTCTTTGCCTATGTTGTCCAGAAGGACACCACTATTCTGCGGGACTCGTGCAGGCCACCACTTTCAGATCCTGACCAGTACCACGGCCGGGGTTGGGGACTGCAGGGGTCATCTACACACGGTGGTTGACACTGTTGTCCACAAGGACACCACTGCACAGTGGTACTCAGGGAGAACTCCACTTTCAGAAATGAGCATTTTGACCAGGGGTAGGATGTGAAGGGAGGGTGTGGAAGACGAACACAGCGGGAACAATAGGTTAAGAAGGCTGTGCAATGGCTGTGAGGGGGAGGGTCAAACACAAAGGGGTCAAAGGGGAAGGAAGTTTGTGCAAGGGCTGTAAGGGGGAAAGGCGAACACAATAGGGGCAATGGGGAAGGAAAGCTGTGCGAAGGCTGTGAAGGGGGAAAGGGGGCACAATGGAAGGCAGAGGGTAGACTGAGAGGTAGGCAGCTGGAGCCCGACAAAAGTACATGAAATGCTGATATTCAAGGGGGTCAAAGGGATAACAAATGTTTGACTGGAAGAGGATGCACACAGACTCTACTATAGGAAGCGGGGGTTGTTAGTGTCGCACAAGAGGGTTGGATCACATAGAGACTCAGAAGGTGGGGGGGTGCTTTGGTAGACACTGCAGTCCTCAGTCTTCTGGGTAATGGGGAACTGTGAAAATCCAAGTCCTTGGTCTGGGCCTTGCAGTCAGGAGTCACAGAGTACAGACACTCCTGTTGCGATATGGAAAGGACTCACAGAGTACAGGCAGTCCAGGGGCTATGTGGAAATGAGCCAGAGTACAGGCAGTCCAGGGGCTATGTGGAAATGAGCCAGAGTACAGGCAGTCCAGGGGCTATATGGAAATGAGCCAGAGTACAGGCAGTCCAGGGGCTATATGGAAATGAGCCAGAGTACAGGCAGTCCAGGGGCTATATGGAAATGAGCCAGAGTACAGGCAGTCCAGGGGCTATATGGAAATGAGCCAGAGTACAGGCAGTCCAGGGGCTATATGGAAATGAGCCAGAGTACAGGCAGTCCAGGGGCTATATGGAAATAAGCCAGAGTACAGGCAATCCAGGGGCTATATGGAAATAAGCCAGAGTACAGGCAGTCCAGGGGCTATGTGGAAATAAGCCAGAGTACAGGCAGTCCAGGGGCTATGTGGAAATAAGCCAGAGTACAGGCAGTCCAGGGGCTATGTGGAAATAAACCAGAGTACAGGCAGTCCAGGGGCTATGTGGCCCTCATAATCAGAAGTCAGAGATAGGAGACAGTCCAGGGGTGCAGCACCATGCAGCAGGAGGAATCATTTGGAGCACAGTGTACTCCAGCTGAAGGGAGGGGCAAGGGTTGTATATTCCAGAGGAAAAAAGCACAGCTTGGTGTGCAGAGCTGTCTCACAGTCCTTGGATTTGGTTGTCTCTGTACTGGGCTGCAGATGGACTGGTAATGATAACTAGGGGCATCTGCAGCCTGTAGATTGGAAACACATAATAAAGGGAGGGGAATATGAAGTTCTCTTGGGGTGGGGGGATTCACTCGCTAGGTGATCGTGTGCACAACCTCCAGATGGGGTGGGTAGAGGTCCAAATGGGGCATGGGAATGTCACAAGTGATGGACTCGGAGGTGAGGGCAGGAATGTCCACCACTACAACTATGGGATCCAGTATTATTGGGGGAGGTTCGAGAACAACAGGAGGGACTTCTAACTTCACATCATGAGGGTCCAGGTATACATCAGGCACACAGACAGAGAGAGAGGGAGCATTGAATTGTGTTTTGAAGTAATAGTGGAGAACAACCATCTTTCTGTACCACAGTAATGGCACCATCTCAAATCGCAAGTACCAGCGAATCTGATCAGGAATGTCTGAGGCAGTACGCTGCGCGGCTAAGGGGCCCTTTCTGGGAGAACCCTCTAACTTGTTAGTGTCGCAAGAGGGAACACAAGTCTGCTTGCTGAGAGAGGAAGACTTCCTTTTGAAGAGAGACACTGAAAGCCAATGCCTTCATTAAATGTTGTTAATGGGATACTCAGAACTCAGTGACTTCACATCATAGTTGCTACATCTCAAGAATAACACATAGGAATTTAGAATTTGGGAATGCAGGCAATAGTGAAGGAGGCACAGCTGCGTCATATATGGCATTTCATCAATGGAGGCAAGTCACATGTTCACTAGAATTGGCATTCATATTGGGCCAAAGGGCATCCACTCATTGACAATGAGCAACTGATTGGTCATAATTATGCCACATCAGAGATTGAAGCACAGAGCTAGGTTGGGCCACTCATCTCATTTACACTTCATCATCCCACACAGGGCTCCAGAAGTTACATATCTGGAATGCCACCTTGGTCACGTCTATGTGTGTGCTAGCGTCTTAGGGATAAGGCTGCATCAGCCGTCATGCAAGCAGGGCAGGAAAAACTATAGACCCTTACAGTTACCATACGTTTCATAGTTCTGAGCTTCACTTTCTGGATCCTTTAATAATTAATGTCTTCAATGTTTCATTTCAGAGAAAAGGCAAAAGCATAAATGAATCCAGGGCTCAATTCTGCCTTTGTCAGGGTCCTAATGCAATAGAGGAGCTGAAGGAGGGAGAGGCGATGCCAAGTGCAGTGCCAGCAGGAGGCCCTGTCTGGGGGACATGGTCAATGGAAGCCAGAGCATGAATAGGAGGGTCAAGAGGAGAGATACAGACAATAGAGGCGAATCACTACACCTAGGGTATACCGTAGAAGAGTCTCCTATTTAGAAATGAGCGAGAGACATGTGCTTGTTGCGAGCTCTGGTACATCACATATGCCACATTCTTCATGAAGAATGATGTCAAGTAGGATTGGAGGGTATTCCCTACCAGTGGCATTGGAGCTGACTACAGCACTCAATTTCTTTGCCCCTGGGTCTTTCCAGAGATCATAAGGGGATCTGTGCGGCATTCCTCAGCCCACAACACGTAGATGCATAAAGAAGGTCACAAATGCCCTTTACAGGAAGGCACATCATTATGTCAGGTTTGCTCTGGACGAAGATGGCCAGGCTGCAAGATTCACCAGCTTTGCCATCATCTCAGGCTTCCCAAGAGTGCAGGGTACAAAAAATAGAGTGCACACATGTGGCTTTACGGGCTCCATGGCCGCAGGCCCTAATGTTTCTAAACTGCAAAGGCTACCATTCCTTCAGTGTACAACTGGTGTGTTATCATCAGAAGGACATAATGTACGTTTGTGCTAGGTACCTTGGGAGTTGCCACGCCATGAATATATCACTGGGAAGAGGATAACCAGGGAAAGAGTAGGGCCCATTAGGGACCATGGGGGCAATCTATGGGTGGAGCCAGAGGACATCGGTAGAGTGTTGAACGAATACTTCACATTCATCTTCACCCAAGAGAATGAGAATGAAGGTATGGAACTCGGGGAGAGGGACTGCGAGGTTCTTGAGCAAATTGATATAGGGAGTGACAAGGTGTTAGAGGTGTTGGCAGGCTTAAAAGTGGAGAAATCTCCAGGCCCTGATGATTTGTGTCCCAGACTGCTGAAGGAGACAGGGGAGGAGATCGCAGGGGCTCTGACCCAAATTTTTAATTCCTCTCTGGCCACAGGGGAGGTGCCAGTGGACTGGAGAACAGCTAATGTGGTTCCGCTATTTAAGAAGGGTTGTAGAGATAAGCCAGGGAACTACAGGCCAGTGAGTCTCACGTCAGTGGTAGGGAAACTATTGGAGAAAATTCTGAAGGAGAGAATCTATCTCCACTTGGAGAGGCAAGGTTTGATCAGGGATAGTCAGCATGGCTTTGTCAGAGGGAGGTCATGCCAAACAAATTTGATTGAAGTTTTTGAGGGGGTGACCAGGTGTGTAGATGAGGGTAGTGCAGTTGATGTAGTTTATATGGATTTCAACAAAGCCTTTGACAAGGTCCCACATGGGAAATTTATAAAGAAGGCAAATGCACATGGGATACAGGGTAATTTGATAAGGTGGATTCAAAATTGGCTTAGTTGTAGGAGACAGAGGGTGATGACAGAAAGCCTTCTGCTTTAATGACTGGAAGCCAGTGTCCAGTGGCGTACCACAGGGATCTGTGGTCGGTCCCCTATTATTCGTCATTTATATAAACAACATAGATGACTAACTGGGGGGTAGGATTAGTAAGTTTGCGGATGACACAAAGATTGGCCAGGTGGCTAACAGTGAGATTAAGTGTCTTGGGCTACAGGAAGATATAGACAGGATGGTCAAATGGGCAAATAAGTGGCAGATAGAATTTAACCCTGAAAAGTGTGAGGTGATACACTTTAGAAGGAGTAAGTTGACAAGGAAGTATTCAATGAACGGCATGACACTAGGAAGTTCTGAGGAACAAAGGGACCTTGGCGTGTGTGTCCATGTATCTCTGAAGGCAGAGGGGCACGTTAGTGGGGTGGTGAAAAAGGCATTTGGGACACTTGCCTTTATCAATCGAGACATAGATTACAAAATTAGGGAGGTCATGTTGGAGTTGTATAGAACATTGGTGAGGCCATAACTGGAGTACTGTGTGCAGTTCTGGTCGCCACATTATAGGAAGGATGTGATTGCACTGGAGGAGGTGCAGAGGAGATGTTGCCTGGGATGAAACATTTAAGTTATGAAGAGAGGTTGGATAGACTTGGGTTGTTTTTGTTGGAGCAGCGAAGACTGAGGGGTGACCTGATCGAGGTGTACAAGATTATGAGGGGCATGGACAGGGTGGATAGGGAGCAGCTGTTCCCCTTAGTTGAAAGGTCAGTCACAAGGGGACACAAGTTCAAGGTGAGGGGCAGGTGAAACCCGATAGGGTTTCACGCATCATCGCAGTATGTTGTGCCCTTCACAATCTGGCAATGCAAAGAGTTGATCCCTTGCCAGAGAATGAAATGGAGGAGGATGACAGGGGGGGATATGAGGAAAAACGTTTTTACCCAGAGGGTGGTGATGGTCTGGAATGCACTGCCTGGGAGGGTGGTGGAGGTGGGTTGCCTCACATCCTTTAAAAAGTACCTGGATGAGCACGTGGCACGTCATAACTTTCAAGGCTATGAGCCAAGTGCTGGTAAATGGGATTAGGTAGGTAGGTCAGGCGTTTCTCACGTGTCGGTGCAGACTCGATGGGCTGAAGGGCCTCTTCTGCACTGTGTGATTCTGTGACCCCTACATCCTTAGTCGCTCCCAGGTACCTGAGATTTTTGAGGGGCCTGTACATCTGCAGGAATGGCTGCTTGGGGATAAGGTATACACACAGAAACGCTGGCTGATGACACTGGTGCGTCGCCCTCAGAGTCATTCCGGGGAGAGGTACAATGCTGCTCACAGTTCCACACGCTCCCTTCAGAGCAGACCATAGGGCTTCTGAAAATGCGCTTCAGATGCTTGGACCGCTCAGGTGGCTCACTACAACACACTCGATAGGGTTTCACGCATCATCGCAGTATGTTGTGCCCTTCACAATCTGGCAATGCAAAGAGTTGATCCCTTGCCAGAGAATGAAATGGAGGAGGATGACAGCTCATCTGAGGATGAAGATCTGGAGGCCCAGGAACTTCAGGAGACTGCTGAGGGTCAGTATGAACATAATAAAGCCATGGAGGAAGCAAGATTTGGGACACGTGCCTGTGACATTTTAATTGCTGACAGGTTCCAGGAAGAGTAAAGTTAAGGGAGGGCATATGGCCACATCTCTACTAGCCCTCAATGCCATTCCCTTTCATCTCAGGAGATGTCCAACCACTCATAGCGAGGACTTATCCAGCATTCACACTTGCACGTGCTGGTCTCATGAATCGCCAAGCCATGATCTCTGCATTGGTCCGCGGTGCCCTGTTAATGCGCTCAATCTGGGAACTGAGAGTCCACTGAGAAACGAGAGCAATGCGAGAGAAAACTTGAAGCTTTCTCCGTCATATAATGATGCAAACACTACTGCCACTGAGATGAGGACATGGCTAGATGTCTCCTCCTTTTTGTCTTTTTCCTTTATACAAGTGAACATCGTGGCATCCTTGAACTCCTAAGGAATAATTTGTTGATCCCACATTCTCTGATATAATTGTGTGAGTTTGATGGCTAGCTGGGGTCCCCCAGATTTGTAGATTTCTCCTGGAATCCTGTCAGAGCCAGGAGCTTTCCTTGAGGGTAGGGATTTGATGGTTTTGTCAACCTCCACGACAAAGGGTTTGCTGTCCAGGTTTTCACATTTGGATTGTTCTGAACCCAACTTCTGGGAATTCTCACATCTCTGCGCTCCCGACCCAGAAATGAAAATCTGGGCCTCAGAATGATTTGATTAGGAAGTAAAGTTAGCGAACCTTAGTTTTAAACTTGGGTTCATGTATTCTAAATTGTTTTAACCTACTAGCTAGATAAACTTGAGTCGACAATCTTAAAAATTACAAAGTAGCAATATTTACTAATAATTTTACAGAAGTTGTTAAATGCACGGAATTCCTGCCTGCTCATAGGGGCCTTCCAAAAGACCCACATAAATACACAAAGCTCACTGGACCTGCAGTTGATTTTCAAACTGATGACACACTCCACATATACATATCAAAGTAATAGGAAAATTGTCTAAACAAAATGAACATTTAAGAAAACTTAAGAGAGCATAGCAGCCCAAACTGATTGTTGCACATTCATCATTCGAAGTAGGTCCTTTACAGAGGGTAAGATTACATGGCCACATTTTCTGGATTTCTTGATGCTGATGGAAGTGACTGATAGCTTTCTCTCCATGAAGAAGCTGATGACTGCAATCCGCAGCTTTCCAAAGTTCTTTGAAGAATCCTGGTTACTCACAATCAGTTGACGTGCTGACTTGGGTGTCTTTTCAATTATCTCCATATTCTGCTCCCTGACCCAGTTTTGCTTCAATTGCCTCAGCCTGTACATTCATTTCTTTGACTTTTTCATTAGCTTTAGTACGTCTGCCTTCTTCATTTCCTTTGTGTGTTCTTCGATCATTGTCAGAGATTCTGCATTGACTTCTTCTTCAGTGGCTGCCTCTGACTGCACAGCACCTAATTTTCTGGTTCCATTCCTGAGGTTCCAGTGTGTTTGAACAAAGTGATTTTTTTAACAGCATTGTTCTGTGATTCTTTTGGAAAGGTGCCTTCCACAAATGTCCTCTCTTCCATTTCTGGGTCTTCCGTTTTCAATTCTCCTCAGTCTCTATGTTGAGTTTCCAAATCTCCATCTGCACTTCCTTTAACGGTGAGTTTGGCCTTAGGCTCTGTACCTACAACATTTGCTGAGTTTCTGTCATGTTGTGTCTGGTTTCTACATGTGTCTTTTACTGACTGTGCTCAAGCACAGTGCTGACAGCATCACACAAGACAATTGCCCCAAAACTCTACCCTCTCTCTTGTCCATTTCCACATTTTCTGGTTTCAAACTTCTCTTCAACTCTTCTGCCAAAAGCTTGGAGATTGCATGTCAACTCTGCTTAGCTACATCTGACTCACAATTCATATCCGCATGCTTTTCTGCCATTGTGTCCAAGACAATTGTGTTCAATGCTGACTGTTGAGAACAACTTTCTAGTTTGGATCGTTGCCTGACAAAACAGTGATTCTCTTCGAACAGGCTTTTGGAGTTCCCTCACTTTCCAATCCTGCACCTGGGGCTTCAGCGTACTGTATCAGCAAATTTTCTTCACGTCCCTTTGGCTTAGAGTTTCCATCCATACACCCTTTCTCCCATGGCAGCCTTTCGCAAAGGCGAGCTAACTTATTCCAGTAGCCAGTTTGTGTGATTTCCATGTAGCACTGACATCCAGTGATCTCCTTGGTGATTTTTCTGTTGAATTCCTTGCTGCTTCACAGAGTGGAATGTTAGTCTCTGATGCAGCTACCTTGTGGGAGTCCCTCAAATTTCCACAGCTGATAGTTGGAGGTCAATTACTATGCCCAGACCGTTGGCTGTGAATCTCTTCCACTTTCTTTGATGTACTTTTCATAAATGGAGTACAATGCAATGTATCAATATAAGGTTCATTGTCTAGCTGCACCTCTTGCTCCAGAGAATTCATGGAAACACTGCTGCACAGAGTTTGCCTCCTGCTGGCCATCTTCCTGACCCTTTCATAGGCAAATGTCTGGGGAATCTCTGCAACCACACGTGAGAGTCACTTCAGTATCTACTGACAATATTCGGGACGTATCCCCCAAGCCTGCATTTACATGAGGCCTGCCGTAGGGATCCAAGTGCAACTCACTTTCAGATTCCCATACTGGCATGACCACTGACCAACACAGCAGGCTTGGGACATTACTTGGCTCAGGCCCTGTCGCATACAAACAGCCCACTTACCCACACTCCCTTATACATTGCTTGAATTCCTCAATTTCTTCCTGTAACCACTCCATCTCATTAGTCCCTCTTCCCACTGGGTGTTTCCTCTGTGATTGGTCCCTTTTTGGACATTTCCTGTAAAGATGGCCCATTTGCCCACAAAACCCAACATCCTATAATTGACCCAGCTGGGATTTAGGGGAGTGCCAGAATGGGGAGCCCATATTTTGGTCACTCTTCATGCCTCCATGTAGGAGGCTACACAATTAAAGGGTTAGATTGTGTGAATCATTGCCTTTTGAGATTTTACATCTTATCAACTCCAGTTCATTCATCCTGAAACCCACTCCTAATTGTGGTTATCATGAAAGGCATTGTAAACAGCATTAATTGCATTATATAGGGGAACTTAAAACAGCCCTCTGTTGAAGACGGGGGAGGCCATAGAATCTGGAGGTAGGTTGAGGGGGGGGATTGGTGATGGGGTAGGTGTGGGTGGAGAGCTCATAGCCTTCTCAACTCCTACTTAACAACCTCATTCCACCACCCTTGGCATTCTACCATTGCCATCATGACCTCCTCACCAGGGCCTGCCTGGCCCCATCATGACCGACCCACTTACCTGAGTTCCGGGGTCAACTCAATGGTTACTGATCCCGGGCTGGCTGCAGTATCAGCAATGGCCACCATTTCTGGTGCTGTTGGCCCTTCAATTGGCTGGCAGCTCTTGGGAGCGGAACCTCATCTCTGAAAGGGCCAGAGTCCCGACACCAGGCAGTTAACTGCCTGAAGTGCATAGAATTGCACTGGGACTTCTGGAAACAGCCCCTGTGGGGCCGACGCCAGCTTTCCAGCCCACTGTTGGGCCCACTGCCATCACCATTAAATTCAGTCCTATCTGTCATGTACAACCCCAATCAAGCTTTGAATCCACTGCTTTACTTCAAACCTGTCATCACTATTATGATCGTGTTCAGGGAAGGCTGCCCAATAGGATTCCATAATAGTCTGCAAACACATTCCAATGCTTGCTAACCTCCTACTTGCATTCCAGCAGGACTTTTAGAGCATTGCGATCAGACCCATGACTCATGCCTTCCACACTGCCTCTTTCACCCCTCTCCAGGTCCCAATGCCTTCTTAATCAAGGGGGTAGGAAGAGAGTTATACACATATGGATGATACACACGGAAAGCCAATTTCACCCTCTCTCCCAGGGCAACTGTGTAACAGGAGAAGCCAAAAGCAAATGCCACCACAACCTGTTTGTGGGCTGCAGCATTGCGAAATCAGCTGAGCGTTTAGCAGTTTCCCAAAGAACATGGATCACGACGACTATCTGACAGTCCTGAGCCCTAAGGATCTGATTAGCCAACTGTTTCACAATATTGGCAGACTGTAGCCAGCATGTTCCACTACTGCTCTGGCCAGCAGAACAACCCCTTTCTCAAATTTGCCGAGCTTCAGCTTCTGGTGCCATTCTCCATTTCTTTCCATGATTTAACTACTGTGTCTACTTGTCGTCCAATCTGATAGGAATCAGGAATCAAGGTCGTTAAAGACGAGAAGCAGCAGCTTGCATAAGCAGGGTGGAAGCCAGGGTATCAGGATTCCAGAGGAGAGGGACAAGGGGTATGAAGGAGAAGGAGACACTGCACTGAGCACAGGGTGTACATGTAGAGGTGAAACTACCTGCATTTGACAGGGAACCAGTGCTGAAGGAGACTGCAACTTTATAGACTGTTGTTCACAGACATCCATTCCCTCATCAGTGCAGACCTCACACCTCGCACCACTGATAGTCATTCCCTGTCAGTAGCAGTGAAGGTAACTGTGGCCTTGAATTTCTTTATTGCTAGATCTTTTCAAGGGTCAGCTGCAGACCTCTATGACATCTCAGTCAGAGCCCAAAGGTGACAGAGGCCATTTTTGCCAAGGCTGAACAATATATCAGATTCACAACTGATGGGGTCCCTCGGGCTCAGAGGGCACTGGGTTTCACCGCCATTGCTGGATTTCCCCAACTGCAAGGCATTGTTGACTGCACCCATATTGCCATCGAGGCACCCAGTGACTGATATGGGAGTCAAAAGAAATGGAAGGTAGACAGGACTTGGAAGCCACAATCAGATCAGCCATGATCTTATCGAATGGTGGCGCAGGCTCAAGGGGCCAAATGGTCTACTCCTGCTCCTAATTCTTGTGTTCTTGCGACTGGAAAAGTTTATTTACAGAAGACTTGCCACCTCCTGAATGTTCAGCTGGTCTGCGACCATAAGAAGGGCTATCCTTCATGTGTACATAGGCTTTCCTGGTAGCTGCCATGACACTTTCATTCTGTGCATGTCTAGCTTTCTGCAGCTATTCCATTCAACACCCACCCCCCCACTCCCCACGTCCGTAGATGGATTCTAGGAGACAAGGGCTATCCTTTGAGGTGAAGACTTTTCACCCCTCAATGAGGGACAAAAACAGAGACAGAATGATGTTACAATGAGAGCCACGTGCTCACTAGAATCCTCAGTGAGCAGGCTCATGGGTTGCGAAAGATGCACTTTTGCTGTCTGGATCGGTCAGGTGGTGCTCTGCAATACACACCTGCAAGGGTCTCTCAAAATGGTTATGGTCTGTTGCTTCCTTCACAATGTGGAATACAGTGGAAGGACTGATCATATTGGAGGAATAGAACATGGGAAAGTATGGGGATGAGGAAATGGAGGGGTTTTTTTTGCTATGCGACATTGTCCATTTGAACATGGAGCTGTCCAGGCCTGGGGTGTCAGAACAAGTCTTGCTAGGAAGCCATAGACATAAGGGATCATTTGATCCAGCAAAGGTTAAGCTAATATACAAAGGCCTGAGGGACTTACCAGATGCATGTGAATGGTCCAAACCTGCACTGACACAATGAACATAACCCATGTATGAAGACATTGGAATCCTACTGTCACAGAGAGTTGTACTACTGACTACTGTCGCCAGTGAGAAGCTACTGTTTTGTTTGTTCTGCATTGGTGACAGTGCACTCGTAAGATGTGATGCTGTGTTCTCAGATATGCCTTCCTCATTCTCCAGTCCAAGGGGTGCCACTGGAGAAGGGAGTCTTAGGCTGATGTTGGGATCTGTGGGAGACACAAGGAGAGTTCATGATAATTAGCCTTGGTGAGCTGAAGGCTCTGCAGTGCTGAGGCCTTCCACACCATCCAGAGTTCGGCATGCTTTTGGACAAGATGTAGCACAACCTTCTCCCCTCAACCCACAAAGTATGCATTGGCCTCTTCAACAACTTGGAATGACAGTCTCGCTATCATCAACTTCCTCCTGCTGTGGCACCCTAGCTACTTCAATAGCCATCCTCTCAATGGCCCTTACTGGGAGTATGGGTGGGGGTTGGGAGAGCTTTTCCACCCAGCTTGGCCCTCTCTCGAGTGTTAAGAACATAAGGTATAAGTATCAGGAGTAGGCCATATAACCCATCGAGTCCGCTCTGCCATTCAATACGATGATGGGTGATCTTCGGCTTCAACTCCACTTTCGCGCCTGCTCCTCATATCCCTTGATTCCTTGACAAACTAATAATCTGTCCATCTCAGCCTTAAATATATTCAACAATGGAACATCCATAACCCTCTGGGGTAGAGAATTACAAAGATTCACATCGCTCTGAGTGAAGAAATTTCTCCTCATCTTAGTCCTAAATATTTGGCCCCTTATCCTGAAAGTGTGCCCCCGTGTTGTAGATTTCTCAGCTAGGGGAATACAACCCTTCAGTTTCTACCTTGTCAAGCCCCCTCAAAATCTCGTATGTTTCAATGTGATCACCTCTTATTTTTCTAAACTCCTGAGAGTATAATCCCAATTGTTACGACCACAGCCAGTGTTAATTGCTGCACAAACCAAATCCCAGAGGGAATCTTGGCTTACAGGCCATAGCTGTATTTTTGCTTGTATTCTGATAACAAGAAGATGATATGCCGATCTCAGCAGTAAGAGATCCAGTAACATTTCTGGGTTTTTTCAAAAATTAAAAGTTAATAAAAATTAACAAAAAATAAAAGAAAACTTAAGCACATAAGATTACAGCTACACAATTAAGGTTAGTCTTACAAACATCCCCCCAAAAAACTCTTCACTTGGTCAAACCCATAAGTAAACACCTTCCAGGCAACACTCTCTTATAAATATCTACTATGAAATCAAGTAATATTACACAAGGCAAACTGCTGTAGCTTCAATAAAGGTGTACCACATGACCTTTATCCTCTTCCACTCTGCTGTGGAATCCACTTCAGAATAAAACTGATTGCTGCAGCCCAAGACTTTTCTGACTTGACTGGATGGGTGACTCAAACTGTATCTTTCTCCAGCCCAGCACTCTAGCTATCTCAACAGCTAAAACACTCCGGCTATCTCCAGCCATCTCTAGCTCTCCGTCTAGATCAACAGGTAAAAAACAGCTATCCACGGTAACTCTAATATACCTTTTTTCCCTTTGAAACCCGAACCCTTCCAAATATAAGATCTTTCATGTTTCCATCTTGTCTTTGCTTTTGGGTCAATAAGCCCCACTACTTGTTCACCTATGAACTCCTGCAAGATGCAAACATTTTTCCTGTCACTTCTGACTCCCCTTTGTTATTCAAACAAACTCTCAGCTTATCTAATAATACAAATGTTAGATCTAACCTATTTACTTGCACCTCAACTTAACACTTCCATCCTTTACATGTTTCCAAATCCTCAGACAGCTTGACTCCTATCAAACTCTTGCCCAGCTTAATTAAATCACACACACACAGACACAGACACCAAACCTTCTTTACAGAATAACACAATATTCCCCCAAAATATATATTTTTTAAATCCATTCTCACGCAATTTACTCAGCCTCTCATCATAGGACACCCTTCTCATCCCAGAGACCAATCTAGTGAACTTTCGCTGTACAGCCTCCGATGCAAGTATACCGTTCCTTAAATATGGTGACCAAAACTGCTCATAGTATTCTAGGTGAGATCTCACCAGAGCCCTGTACAATTGTAGCAACACTCCTCGGCAATAAAGGCCTTGGCCTTCCTAAATGCTTGCTGAGCCTGCACACTAACTTTCTGTATTCTTTGTAAGAGTACACCAAAGTCCCTTTGAACATCAAAACTTGCAAGTTTAACACCTTTTTAAAATTATTCTGCTTTTCTATTCTTACTATCAAAGTGAATAGCCTCACACTTACCCACATTTTACTCCATCTGTCACCTCGTTGCCCACTCACTTAACTCGTGTTTATCTCTTTGCAGCCTCTTTGTATTCTCCTGACAGCTTGCATTCCCACCAATTTTGTTTCGTCAGCAAACCTAAATACATTACTCTCTGTCTCTTTGCCTAATATAGATGGTAAATAGCTGAGGCCCCAGCACTGATCCCTGGGGCAAACTAGTTACAACCTGCCACCTTGAAAATGCTTGTTTATCCCTACTCTTTGCTTCCTGTCCATTAACCAATCCTCTATCCATGTCAATATATTACCCCCAACTCCATGAACACTTACCTGTGTATTAACTTTTTGTGTGGCACCTTGTGGAATGCATTTTGGAAATTCATGTATATTACACCTACTGGTTTCCCCTTATCTACCCTACTTGTTACATCCTCAAAAATCTAATAATAAATTTGTCAAACACGATTTTCCTTTAATAAAATTATGTTGAATTTGTGTGATCATACCATGTTATCCATTTCTCCTAATGTCAGATCAGCTGTTTCAAATCATTAGAAGCAGTATGTTTCTGTCGTGGTATGTCCTTAGTGACACTATGGCTCAGAGCTTCTCCAAGGGGTGAGTGTCCTGGGCGCGCACTCCTCCAAAGTAAGGTGTAGCATGCACCCTATGTCTCCTCAGTTGTTGAATGTTGTAGGGTCTATACCAAGGGCCTGTCCTAATGGTTGGACATTGCACTCACCTTGTCAGACCATAACATTACATGAAACTATCCAGCTGTTCAGTTCTAGTTAACAGATAAGTCATGCCTGCCCACACAAATGCTTGCTTGCCTCATTTTAAATGTGTGTAGGCTATCATGGAATGGCTTCTTAATTTCTCACAAGATTACTAAACAGGTGACCTAATTCATCTCATTCTTTCCATGGGATGGTATGAAGTTAAGTGTATCCAGATGGTTATTTATTAAGAAGATATTCAGTAATGAAATCTTCATTTGGCTTTCTTGAGACAAAGTGTTTACTTCAGTGTTACTTTGCTTTCGATGGTATACAAATCCAAGACCAAGAAAATCAAACAAGGTCAGCACCTCAACATTTATCTAAGTTAGTTTGAAAAACATTTAGAAATAACTCACAGCAAGCAAGGTGAAGGAGGAGAAATGTGAAGGCTTCTTTTGTACAAATTATTTTACATTAATAAATGAGACTCTTACAATTTTGGATTTCACAATAACAGAGTAAGAGGCAGTTCATAATATGTTTCCCTTACCTTTCTGGTATTTGCAAATGCTGCTTCCTCACTCTCAAAATGGCAGCCATTGGGATGTTTGTTTAAATGCAGCCACTCTGGAGGTGACCCAGCTCTGATCCCGTCTCCTCAGCCACTAATTGATCAGCAAACCCCGTACCATCACCAATTAGGCCTCCACCTCAACAAAACGCAGGTCAGTTCCAGGTTTGCATCAAGGGCAGGTTCGCAGCCGGAAAAAAATCTGCCTCCTCCACGAAAATCCAACCCTTTGTGCTTTCACACAAATCCCTACACGTAGGCGTTTGAAACTCAGCTTTGAATCCTCTCTGCTGCGATTCAATATAAGAAGCAGAATCATCGAGCAGTGATGATGGACATAGCGAATTAGAGAAATGAGTACTGTGCTGAATATCAATAGGAATAAGGTATTCATTACCTTTGCCAACTCAGGCTTAGCAATGATATTACAAAGCCAGGTAGGTAGGGATAAAGAAGTCGAGTACTTCACTGATAGGATAGGTTCTTTTCCTAAGTGTATGCGCAAGCTCCTTCATTGTCCTCACTGCATATTCTGTGTCCTCAGCCACTGATTTCCACACGTCTCTGATGAACTTGTCCAAAGGGATGGAGTAGGTGAGGAGACAGGTGACAACTGCCCTGTGCTCCGCGAGGCCAAAATGGCAATACTATGTAGAACCAAACATTTCATATCCTAAGGAAATATTGAATAGGTTAGGCAACATGAGAAATGCAATATTAAGCAATTTAGCATCTTTGAAAGTAGATAAATGCACTATCGGGAAGCCGCTATCTTGGTGAGTCCACATGCCCTCTCATCCTTGTCTTCCCCATCAGGGAGAAGCGGATTTTCCTCTCCTTGTGCACAAGTCCTCTGTGACCTCCCTCTTGCTTCAATGCACAGCAAACTGAGGTGTTATTGATGTCACTATTCCTGCCTGGGGGGATCCCGTTGTGTAGAATGTTAGGGCAATGATGGCTTCCAGGGCCACTGAGAGTTGCCCTCACCCTGGTTCAAAGCTCCAGGTTGGTGTGAAGAAGGTAGCACAGTTCTGTGATGACCCCCTTTGTAAAACTTAGTTTCCTCAGGTACTGCTCCTCGCTCATGGATAAGAAGGAGTGGTGTTCCCTGAACACCCTTTGTGGGTAAAGCCTTCCATGGAAAGCCCACCTCTCCTCCATCCTCACAGAGCCCCCTCTCTCTGCCTCATCCCCTTCATGTCCTGCATATGTTAGAGATCAAGCGGAATAGTAACTACAACCTCCATATATACGTGAGGAAATGTTACTTTCTGCCTTTCTGTGGGATTGGTTGTGTGTGTGGGGGGTGGGGGGGGGGGGGGGGGGGGGGGGGGGATGGTTGAGCAGTGGGGAGCGGATTGCTTGCCACCTCCCCCAACCATTGCAAGAGTTGACCAGCAACCGAAAGACCTAATCAAGCCCACCCCACTGCAATAGCGCACTGCTTGCAGGCTAAACAAGCTGAGACTTCCACCCCTTAATATCAAGCAGTCCCTATAGTATATGTGTCTGGCACATATAAGGTTAATGTGGGACTGAGTACAGTACCAACCACACAGTGATGTAAGAGACCCGCACCCAGGATCAGTCTAGTGTTGGACAAAGCCGTGTGTACCAACAAGCATGGAGACAGCTCCTAGCTTGTACTTTACTGTATATTTGTAAATAGTTCTAAGAATCAACAAAGACTTACAGTTAACCTACATTATGATTACGAAGACTTCTTCAGTCTTACCGAACTGCATCCAACACTCTCCAAAAAAGAGCAAAGGGATAACTAAGGAAAGAGGTCCCTTGTATGTGGAGGCAGAAGGCGTGGGTGTGGATCTTAATGAATACTTTGCCTCTGAGAAGAGGGGGATGATAGAGACATTGTAGTTAAGGAGTGTGAAATACTGGCTGGGTTAAACGTAGTGAGAAAGGAAGTATTAAGTGGTTTAGCATTGTTGAAACAGGATAAAACCCAGGGGCCAAATGAAAGGTATCCCAAGCTGCAAGAGGAAATAGCGGAGGCTCTGACAGTTATATTCCAATCCTCTCTGGCTACAAGACTGGAGCCTCAAACCAGAACGAGAGTGACCCTCCCAGGTTGTATGAGGGTCAACTTTGCTCTAACATTCTCTATCAATGGAACCTTCAGTATCATCATGCAGCAGCGTCAGGGTGGTCACAGAGGCACTGCACACATGGAGAAGCGGACGTCATCATCCTTGCCCTGAGAAGGATGATGAAGGGCAAAGATAAAAGGGTAAATAGGTTCAGCAGGACAGCAGGCTTCCACTGACTGGACTCAGATGGTTCTGTGGGATCTCACATCATCAAAAGACAGAAATACGACAGAGTTGGTGTGCAACTGTACCAAGAAATTCAACTTGGTGAATAACCCCTCTTTTGGCAGCACCCACGATACATTTATCCTGCGCCAGTCAGCAATATCCACCATCTTCAGGCCTCTAAGATACACTGGACAATGGTTGCTCAGCGACAAGGGCTACATCCACCACATGTGGCTGATGTCCATTCCACCAGGCAAGGTCATAGTGCCTTCATTGAGAGTCATGGAGCACCCCACCACACTGTGGAACAAACCATCGGCCTCCCCAAACAATGGCTTTGATACCAGGTTTACTCGAGGATCTCTACAACACACACCAGAGAGGGTGTCCATGTTTGTGATGGTATGTGTGCTACATCCTCCACAACCTAGACATTCTGAGGGGCCCAGACACAACCTGCAATTCAGAGGCCACATTAGGAGAAGGAGGAAGAACAGGAGGAGGCAGGATGAAGACCACATTCACCACATGCAACTGGATGCAGAGAAAGGAGCCATATTGTGAGACTTTGTTTCAGTTAAAAGGAACCTCTTCACCCTAACATGGAGCCACCATTCCCTAACAGTCCATATTGGACTCCCCACCACAAAGTCCCTCCAGCCAACATCTTTAATTATTAATAATTAAGACCAACAGCAAATACTATCCTAAATAACTTTACCCAGGAATAAAAAAAATGCAAATGAAACTAATCATCTTTGTACATCCCCTTGAGGCCTGACTTGAATAGTGCCAACCCAATGGCTGCAGCATAATTGTTGGAAGGCTGATGACTTTCACTGGTGGAGACTGCAGATGGGTATGCAGGACACCTCTTGAGTAGCTCTGGGCCTTGAGGGCCTGGTTTCAGACTACAGCACCTCAACTTGGGTGGCGGCAATCTGGGTTGGCTGGTTAAGAGGCATTTTTTCATTTCATGCCACCTTTCAGGGTGAGTGTGAGGAGTGAGTGGAGAAGGTGCATAAGGTAGCAACTTACCATCATCCTGGATGACCTCGGGAGTGCTGGGTCCCACTGGCTCTGTGGTTTTGGTGCTGATGGGTCTATGCACAGTCTTCTCCAGGGTGCTGAGGGGATGCAGGTGTGCTGCTCCTCTGCCCACCTTGTGGGTCTCCATCGTATTATGGGCCACCTTCTCCTGAAAAAAAGAGGGCAGAATGTCAGTGACTCAGTGCGGTTGGGTGATGTACCTACCATAGCTGAAGGTTTGTGGAAGTGTGCAGTGGATTGTGCACGGCTCACATTTGGAAGGTGTGTGTGGGTGAGATGTAGTGTAAAGCATGAGGGATGAGTCCTGAGTGTCGGAGTGCTGCTAGTTGAGTGATGGTGGTGTGGTGCATTGAGCAGTATGAGGGGTGGTGTGGAGGGTCTGTGATGTAATGTGCAAATGAATTCACTTACCTTCATCATCCGAATGAGTTCATTAATTTTGTTTAGGCACTGCTGCCATGTCCTGGATGGCACACTCTGGGCATTAACCACCCATGACAAGTTCTCCTATTCTCTGTGGAGGCTCAATCTCAATGGCTTCCTGTCCCATGGCTGAAAGATGGCTTCCTTCCTTGCCTCAACCACTCTGGCTAGTGCATCCAGTGTGGTGTCCCTAAAGTGGACACCACCTTCCTTCACCTAATGTGCCAGCCTCCCTCTCTTTCAGACCTCTGATTATCCAGCAGCCTGAAGTGCATTGCTGCAACTTCCCTTTTATAGGGTCTGCACCTTTAAAAAGGGAATGGTGTCTGGAGCACCTGGTTTCTTTTCTCAACACTACTTGGTCTCCTGCGGTGTGCAGAGAACATTGGCAGAGCAATGGAGACCAGACTGCTTATGGCCACGCTAGAACCAAGGAAATGAGTTGGGGAACACAAATGTTATATACTGCCCACCTTGTTTCCCACTGGTGCAGGCAGGTTAAAGAGTTGCAACCCTCCTGCCCAAAACATTAGGGCAAAACAATTTCTAGCCAATATTCCTGTATTTGAATAGGTGCTCCATAACGTGACTTGTGTTATTGATCAGGGAGTGGAGAGATGCAGATCTCAATCTTGAATAAGTGTATTTAGTGGGATTGTAATGGGTGTCTTGTATTGTTCAAATCTAATAGAGATGTTGGTGCTTAACTTGAGTGCTGTCTCATTATTTCTTGTAATTCTCATGTCTGAATCATTGAGTAACCTGGCAGGAGTAGAGGTTACGCCTTAAAGGAGCAGGAGGGGTTATTTATGGTACAGAAGAAGGCCACTTGGCCCATTGAGTCCATGCTGGCTCTCCGTGGAGCAAGCCAGTCAGTCTCACTGCCCTGCTCAATTCCCACAGCCCTGCCGGCTTACTTCCTTCAATACCAATCCAGTTTCCTTCTGAAATCATTGATTGTTTTCACTCCCACCACCCTCGTAGGCAGCGACTTCCAGGTCATTACCACCGGCTGCATAAAACAGTTCTTCCTCACATTCCCCCCGGCATCTCTTGCCCAAAACCTTAAATCTATGTTCATTATACTTTGCACTTTCAGCTAATGGAAACAGGTACCTTATCTCTACCTTATCAAAACCTGTCAAAATCTTGTACACATCTATCAAATCTCCTCCAATCTCCTTGCTCTAATGGAGAACAACCCCAGCTTTTCAATATAACTTTGTAACTAAAATCCCCCATCCCTGGGACAATTCTGGTTAATTTCTTCTGTATCCTGTCAAGGACCCTCATATCCTTCCTAAGGTGTTGTGACCAGAACTAGATGCAATACTCCAGGCGGAGTCTAACCAGAGCTTTACAAAGGTTCAGCATAACATCCCTGCTGTTTTAGTCAATACCACTACTAATGAAAAAACAAAAACAGAATTACCTGGAAAAACTCAGCTGGTCCTCATGACCCTTCAACAGAACTGAGTAATATTAGGAGAGGGGTGAAATATAAGCTGGTTTAAGGTGGCGGGGGGGGGGGTGTGGGGGGAGAGAAGTGGGGGGGGCGGGGTGGTGGGTGGTGAGGTGTGGTTGTAGGGACAAGCAAGCAGTGATAGGAGCAGATAATCAAAAGATGTCACAGACAAAAGAACAAAGAGGTGTTGAAAGTGGTGATATTATCTAAACGAATGTGCTAATTAAGCATGGATGGAAGGACACACAAGGTACAGCTCTAGTGGGGGTGGGGTGGAAAGACTAACAGGGCATAAAAGGTATAGATTTAAAAATAATGGAAATAGGTGGGAAAAGAAAAATCTATATAAATTATTGGAAAAAAAAGGAAGGGGGAAAAAACGGAAAGGGGGTGGGGATGGAGGGTCCATCTCTGACACTTCCCTTCCCTTCCTTGACCTCTCTGTCTCAATTTCTGGTGATAGACTGTTCACCAATATCCATTACAAGCCTACCGACTCCCACAGCTACCTCGACTACACCTCCTCACACCCCGCTTCCTGTAAGGACTCCATCCCATTCTCTCAGTTCCTTCGCCTCTGTCGCATCTGTTCTGATGATGCTACCTTCAAAAACAGTTCCTCTGACATGTCCTCCTTCTTCCTTAACCGAGGTTTTCCACCCACGGTCGTTGACAGGGCCCTCAACCGTGTCCAGCCCATCTCCCCCGCATCCGCCCTCACGCCTTCTCCTCCCTCCCAGAAACATGATAGGGTCCCCCTTGTCCTCACTTATCACCCCACCGGCCTCCGCATTCAAAGGATCATCCTCCGCCATTTCCGCCAACTCCAGCATGATGCCACCACCAAACACATCTTCCCTTCACCCCCACCGGCGGCATTCCGTAGGGATCATTCCCTCCAGGACACCCTGGTCCACTCCTCCATCACCCCCTACTCCTCAACCCCCACCTACGGCACCTTCCCATGCAAACGCAAAAGATGCAACACCTGCCCCTTCACCTCCTCTCTCCTCATCGTCCAAGGGCCCAAACACTCCTTTCAAGTGAAGCAGCCTTTCACTTGCATTTCCCCCAACTTAGTCTACTGCATTTGTTGCTCCCAATGCGGTCTCCTCTACATTGGAGAGACAAAACGCAAACTGGGCGACCGCTTTGCAGAACGCCTGCGGTCTGTCCGCAAGAAAGACCCAAACCTCCCTGTTGCTTGCCATTTTAACACTCCACCCTGCTCTCTTGCCCACATGTCTGTCCTTGGCTTGCTGCATTGTTCCAGTGAAGCCCAACGCAAACTGGAGGAACAGCACCTCATCTTCCGACTAGGCACTTTACAGCCTTCCGGACTGAATATTGAATTCAACAACTTTAGATCTTGAACTCCCTCCTCCATCCCCACCCCCCTTCCCTCCTCCATCCCCACCCCCTTTCCGTTTCTTACCCCCCCTTCCCCATCCCCACCCCCTTTCCATTTCTTCCCCCTCCCTTTTGTTTTTTACAATAATTTATATAGATTTTTCTCTTCCCACCTATTTTCATTATTTCTAAATCTATACCTTTAATGCCCTGTCAGTCTTTCCACCCCACCCCCACTACAACTGTACCTTGTGTGTCCTGCCATCCATTCTTAATTAGCACATTCGTTTAGATAATATCACCACCCTCAACACCTCTTTGTTCTTTTGTCTGTGACATCTTTTGATTATCTGCTCCTATCACTGCTTGCTTGTCCTTACAACCCACCTTAAACCAGCTTATATTTCACCCCTCTCCTAATATTACTCAGTTCTGTTGAAGGGTCATGAGGACTCGAAACATCAACTTTTTTCTTCTCCGCCGATGCTGCCAGACCTGCTGAGTTTTTCCAGGTAATTCTGTTTTTGTTTTGGATTTCCAGCATCCGCAGTTTTTTTGTTTTTACCACTATTAATGAAGTCCAAGATCTCATATGCTTTGCTAACTACTTTGTCAGTATATCCTGCCACCTTCAAAGATCAATGCACATGCACTCCAAGATTCCTCTGTTTCTGCACAACTTTTTAGAACTGTGTCATTAAGGCTACATTGCCTCTTACTATCCCTCCTGCCAAAATGCATCAGCTCACACTTCTCTATATTAAATTCCATACACCATTGCTTTCTTATCCTGCTAGCCTATCTATGTCATGTTGCAGGCAATTTGCATTATCCTCACAATTTGCCACTTCTCCTTGGTATCATCAGCAAATTTTGAAATTCTACACTGCATACCAAGGTCCAAGTCATTTTTATATAGCAAAAAAGGCAATGATCCTAGCATGGACCTTTTGGGAATATCACTGTGTACCATCCTCCAATCTGAAAAATAACCATTTACCACAACTCAATTTTCTGTCCTTAAGCTAATTTTTTTTTATCCAATGGGACACCGACCTTCTTATTTACTACGTGAGCCTCACTTTTGTTAACCGGAAACTTATGTGGTACTTCATCAAACACTTTCTTAAAATCCATACAGACAACATGCACCACATTCCCTTCACATACCTTCTTTGTTACTTCATCAAAAAAATCCAATTAATTAGTCAAACATGATCTGTGCTGTGTCCCCTATTATTCGTCATTTATATAAACGACATAGATGACTAATTGGGGGGTAGGATTAGTAAGTTTGCGGATGACACAAAGATTGGCCGGGTGGTTAATAGCGAGGTTGAGTGTCTTGAGCTACAGGAAGATATAGACGGGATGGTCAAATGGGCAGATAAGTGGCAGATAGAATTTAACCCTGAAAAGTGTGAGGTGATACACTTTGGAAGAAGTAATTTGACAAGGAAGTATTCAATGAACGGCATGACACTAGGAAGTTCTGAGGAACAAAGGGACCTTGCCGTGTATGTCCATAGATCTCTGAAGGTGGAGGGGCATGTTAGTGGGGTGGTGAAAAAGGCATTTGGGACACTTGCCTTTATCAATCGAGGCATAGATTACAAAAGTAGGGAGGTCATGTTGGAGTTGTATAGAACCTTGGTGAGGCCACAGCTGGAGTACTGTGTGCATTTCTGGTCGCCACATTATAGGAAGGATGTGATTGCACTGGAGGAGATGCAGAGGAGATTCACCAGGATGTTGCCTGGGATGAAACATTTAAGTTATGAAGAGAGCTTGGATAGACTTGGGTTGTTTTCATTGGAGCAGAGAAGACTGAGGGGCGACCTGATCGAGGTGTACAAGATTATGAGGGACATGGACAGGGTGGATAGGGAACAGCTGTTCCCCTTAGGTGAAGGGTCAGTCACAAGGGGGCATAAGTTCAAGGTGAGGGGCAGGAGGTTTAGAGGGGATGTGAGGAAAAACTTTTTTACCCAGAGGGTGATAACGGTCTGGAATGTACTGCCTGGGAGGGTGGTGGAGGTGGGTTGCCTCACATCCTTTAAAAAGTATCTGGATGTGCACTTGGCACGTCATAACGTTCAAGGCTATGGGCCAAGTGCTGGGAAATGGGATTAGGTAGGTAGGTAGGTCAGGTGTTTCTCACGTGTTGGTGCAGACTCGATGGGCCGAAGGGCCTCTTCTGCACTGTGTGATTCTGTGATTCTGTGATACCTTTTACAAATCCATGCTGGCTATCCTAAATTAACTCAAACCTCTAAGTGCCTGATGATTTTATTCCCTCATTGTTATTTCTAAAATCTTATGCACTATTGATATTAAGCTAACTGGCCTCTAATTCCTAGGACTGTTCTTACATCCTTTTTCTAATAAGGGTTTCATATTTTCCACTCTCCAATCCTCTGGCACCTCTCTCATATCTAGGGAAGACTGGAAGATTATGGCAAGCCCTTCTTCTAACTCCACTCCCACTTCTTTCAACAACCTGGGATGCAAGCCATCTAAACCAGGTGACTTATCTATCCTAAGTATAGCCAATCTTTCCAGTACCTCCTCCCTCTTGATTTTTACCCTATCCATTGCTTCTACTGTCTTCGTTTCTACCGATATTTTGTCAGATTCCCCCTCCTTAGTAAACACCAATACAAAGTACTCAGTAAGTATTGTGGTGTGGCCTTGCGCCTCTCAGAATATAGTACCTTCTTTGTCCTTAATAGGACCTACTCCACCTCTTACTACCTGCTTACAATTTACTACTGGGGGTAGGTGTGTTGTGAGAGAGAGAGAGAGAGATAGTGACATAGTGGTAAGGTCTGGGCTAGTAATCCAGGGGCCAGGCTAATGCCCTGGGGACATCGGTTCAAATATCACTATGGCAGCTGGTGAATTTAAATTCAATTAATAAATCTGGAATATAAAGCTAATCTCAGTAATGATAACCATGACAACTATCTTTGATTGTTGTAAAAATATACCAGGTTCACTCATGCCCTTTAGGGAAGGAAATCTGCCATCTTTACTGGGTCTGGCTGACATGTGACTCCAGACCCACAACAATGTGGTTGACTCTTAACTGCCCTCTGAAATGGCCCAGCAAGCCAATCAGTCCAAGGGCAAATAGGGATGGGCAACAAATGCTGGCCTTGGCAGCGATGACTACTCCCATGAAAAAAAATTTTTAAATAAACATGACAGTAGAATATCTCTGCGTTCCTTTTTATGTTGACTGCCACTCCATTCTCATATTCTCTCCATGCCAGTCTTATTTTCCTCTTTACCTCCCTCTCAACCTATTGTATTTGATCTGGTTCTCACTTGAAGAATTCACCTGATATACATCATACACCCTCTTTTTCTGTTTCATCATCATCTCTATCTCCCTTGTCATCGAAGGAGTCTTGTTTTTGGTTCTCCAATCTTTCATCCTTGTTGGAATTGCCTAGCTTGTACCTCAAGCATCTCTTCCGTAAAGATTACCCATTGAGTTACAGCTCGGCATGTCAGTCTTTGGCTAGATCCCTTCTCATCGCATTGAAATTAGCCCTGTTTCAATCTAGACTTCTACTTTATATCGTTCTTTGTTTGTCGCCATTACTAATCTAAATATTATGATGATATGATATTGAAATGATGATCACTCTTACCCAAGTGCTCTCCCACAAAATTAGTCCACTTGGTCCAACTCAGTTCCTAGCACTAGATCCATCAATGCCTCCTTTCTAGTTGGGCCATGAGCATACTGACCAAAGTTCTTCTGAACACATTTTGGAAATTCCTCCCCCTCTTTACCCTTTCCTCTTCCTTCAGGTACCATGCCCTAAGAGGGCATTGGCAGCCATGGACTTTCATTGGATTGGTTCATGGTTATGTCTGGCAAAGTATTGGAATGGCTTGCCATTGTCTTCTGCAGTATGGCTGACCAGGAAATTCTCCTGCTCTTATTACTTGCCATCAGGCATGTTACAAGCTGATAACCAACCTGTTTGGCCACATTACCAACGCACCTTCTGTAGCCATCAATCCTCAAGTGGGGACACTACCACTGCACCACAAGACCTTCCCTCCTTAGCCTTTACTCTAACATTATCTCAATCTGATAATTGGGTATTTGAAGTACCCCAGTATCACCACGCGATAGTTTTTGCAACTCTCAATGATTTTCCTGCAGATTTGCTCCTCTATCTCATTATTTGGAGCCAAAAGAATACCGTCAGTAGCATGATCATACCCTTTTTGCTTTTCAACTCTAACCAAATGGATTCTGTCCGTGCCCCCTTAAGGACGAACCCTCTTTCCAACACTACGTCTTTCCAACACTACACTATCTACATCTTTTTGTCACAAGTACATTGAATGACTCTGATGCAGTGGGTGTTTTATTCGGACCATAAACCCCATCACCCACCCTAAATGGCCACAAACAACTGGCAGGTCTTATTTGGAGACATGGCTTAGGGCCACATTACAACTGAGGGGGTTATGTAGCCTGCCCTCACAATGAGAACCAAGACACCAAGACAACACAAAAACTGCAGGGCTGGATAAAAGTGGCACAAATTGTGCACCTCTGCATGACAGCAATGAGGGAAGAAGAGGTAAAGTCAAGTACATTAATCAAATCAATCTAAATCTTCAAGATCATTGGAAACACTGTTCAAAGGACCAATGTGTTAATTATGCCAGAAGAATCAGGGTAGTCATCCAAGTAAAATCTGATTTCAGTCACAGCAAATAAAGACAGTCTCGAATTCAGCATTAGTCATAGTTATTATTCAGTATTAAAATTTAAAGTAAAACTTAGGACAGCTTAGTGAAGAAGGTGTAATATTCTCAGATGAGTGACAGATGGCCTCATGACAGATGCACATGGCCTCACAGCTTCTCCAATTGGTGCCTAACGGTTGACGTGAAGGTCCTCAATGTCAGTAAAGGAGTGTCTGGAAATATCGTGGGGACTCTGGATGATTTATGCTGTGCAGACTATTCCTATTCAACAGATGGCCCTGGACACTACATCATCCTGTCCACTCAGCTATCATATGAAGGTACCATTCTGGGTCAGAACCAGGAGCAGCTAGAGGTTCTGAAAATACAAAAAAACCTAAAAACACAGGCCCCGGTTCTCATCCACCTCCTCCTAAGAGCAAACTCATCCTTCTTTCAACATGATTTGTATTAATCAATTTATGCATTGTAAATAAATATCCTGTTGTACTGTAAATAAATAAATATTGTGACTATTGAACACAAACACACACACACACAAATCCTGCAATTCTCTAACGTCTAGGACAAGGGCAGCAGATGGATGGGAACACCACCACCTTACCCTCCAATCCACAGACCATTCTGACTTGAAACTATATTTAGCTCTGGTGCAGCTGCAGAGGAACAGGCAGAGGTGGCCCAGGGCTAGGCAGGGCAGTGACCAGAACAGCAAGAGTTTGTGGCAGCAAAGGGTCCAGCAGCACAGGATGCTAGCAACCAGGGGCCAGTGCGACTGCAAGCAGTGACCCACACCCAAATGTACTGCAGGCGGAGCAGCTAACTGCAAATGTTGGAGGGGCAATGTCGGAGGCAGCTGAGTATGTCGTGGCCTGCCATCACTCGTATATGCCAGATCCTCCAGGAAGACCTGCGTCCTCATGGATTTAAGGGCAATCTAATGCGGCAGCATTGAAAGTCACCGCGGCATTGTACTTCTATGCCAGTGGGTCTTTCCAGGATATTACAGGAGAAATATGTGGAATACCGCAATTAGCCACTCACAAATGCATCAGGGAGGTCACTAATGTTCTGTTCAGGAAAGTGAATGAATTTGTTAGATTCACAACAGACCCAGAGAGAGAGACAACCAGAACTGTGAGATTCTCTGCCATAGCTGGTTTTTCGTGGGTGCATGGGGCAATTAACTGCACATATGCTGAGAAGTCCTTGGGATCAGCCAGCAGCCTTCATAAACAGAAAGGGTTTTCACTCTGAATGTACAGCTAGTCTGTGATCACTGGAAGCAAATTCTTCAGGTGTGTGCGCGTTAACCAAGGAGCTCTCACAATGTGTACGTCCCCACTAACTTGCAGGGTTTTTTTTAATTCATTCGTGGGATGTGGGTATTGCTGGCTGGTCCAGCATTTATTGCCCATCCCTAATTGATCTTGAGAAGGTGGTGGTGAGCTGCCGTCTTGAACCTCGGCAGTCCATGTGGTGTAGGTACACCCACAGTGTTGTTAGGAAGGTAGTTCCAGTATATTAACCCAACGGCAGTGAAGGAACGGCAATATATTTCCAAGTCAGGATGGTGAGTGGCTTGGAGGGGACCTTCCAGGATCTCATCTATCTGCTGCCCTTATCTTTCTAGTGCTTGTGGGTTTGGAAGGTGCTGTTTAAGGAGCTTTGGTGAGTGCATGTCTGCAGTGCATCTTGTAGAGGGTACACACTGCTGCAACTGTGCGTCGGTGATGGAGGGAGTAAATGTTTGTGGATGTGGTGCCAATCAAGTGGACTGCTTTGTCCTGGATGGTGTCCAGCTTCTTGAGTGTTGTGGGAACTGCACTCATCCAGGCAAGTGGGGAGTATTCCATCACACTCCTCACTTTTGCCTTGTAGATGGTGGACAGGCTTTGGGTAGTCAGGTGAGTTACTCACCGCAGGATTCCTAGCCTATGACCTGCTCATGTTGCCACAGTATTTAACCACAAGTGTTTGCTCCGCCTCATCAACTGCAGGGTGGCTCCTTGGTGACACCTCACACACTGCACCTCAGAAAAGACCTGGCGAATGACAGAACCCTGCAAAGTGCAGCAGAGGAAAAGTACAATGCCGCCCATGCCTCAACAACAGAGCAGACTATTGTACTAGTAAAGTTGAGGTTCTGCTGTTTGGACCACTGCAGGACTCACCAGAAAGAGTGTCCAGGATTGTTGTGGTCTGCTGTGCCCTGCACAACCTCACTCAGCAAAGAGGAGAACAATTTGTAGAGGGGGAGATGGAGGTGCCAGGTGTCTCCTCTGGTGAGAAGGAAGGGGATGATGCTGCTCATGAGGGAATGGATTTTGTGGATGCAGCAGCAGATTCCAGGGTGATGGTACAATGCAGCAGGCAGGCCTGCAACACCCTCATTGCCACCAGATTCCAAACCAAGTGAGGCACCGTAACATCTCTACGCCACTATAGATTACCAAACTCTGGCATCTGTGAGCCTGCAGTTCTCTCGTGGGTGCAGACATCTTTGCTTCATTGCATTGTGCTGTTGTTTTGCTGGCTGCATTAAAGTTGATGTTTTCACTTAACACTGTTGGTATTGTGATTCTGTGTTTGTGTCAATCTGAAATAAAACATATCCTACGTTGATAGATGTGCTGTTCAGACAAAAGTGCAGCAACAGTGTTCCAGTCCTGCTGTTGCTATCTGTATAACACTGTACATTCCCACAATCTCTGGAACCTGATAAGAAAAATGCTGCAGGGCTTGGCACAAACAAGCCCCTATGCATACTATATTGGAAGCCATGTGCACTTGAAACTTGGCAGAGAGTCACACATCTCACTGGCACTTTCTCCAAATGAAGGCAAAGTCTTGCAAAGAACTCTGTTATGCAGACACCAGCAGGACATGCTATGACTCGGCTGCAGACACCGCTCAGCCAGCAGCCTCAGAAGGATGATAATTAGGTGAACACTACCTGCTGGGTTGCCAGATGTGGTCCAAGCCCCTGAATTTACAAATTATGCCAAGGTTTAATATGACACATGTCAGGATACTCAGATGCCACTACTGCCAATGTGCCACAGTAAATAGTGTATCCACAGGCCCACATCATCCGAAACTGATCGGGAACAAAATGCAATGCCCTTAAATGCACTTAGCAACTGGCAACATAATGAAAATTCAACATACACGAATAAAGTGAAATTAAACATATATTTACAAGTGTGTTTCATATGCAGTGATTAAGGCTTGTGCCACCTTTGTGCCATTATAATTTCTTAACCTTTCTTTTCCTATTTCAATGCCTAGGTGCAACTCCGACATCCACAGCTGATCTGGAGGCAGCCTGCTGACTGCTCTGCCCTGTTGCCCAAGATGACCTGGGCGGCGTGTCAGTGGTGTGCTCCCCAGACTATGACCCTGAGCCTAATCTAGAATGAGTACCCACCGAGGTGAATGTCTCTGCACTGGTGGAGGGTGCTGGGGAATGCCATGACCGTGCTTCCACTGAGGCTTCTGAGTCATCATCCTCAGGAGTGGTGCTCGAAATGGAGGTGAAGCTGGGGGAAGGTCGTCTCTTCTTACCTTTTGACTCATTGCGAGGGACTGAAGTGGAAAACAAAAGGAATTAGCTGATGGTTACGCACAATCCCTTTTCTTAACAATGTTTCAGGCATTACTCCTGTATGTCAATTTGTCAACGCCAGATTGGAGGCATCTCACTGGATTTCTGAGGAACTCTGGTCTCTTCATCTGTGCAGGCTCGGTCTCCGTCCTCCTCAGCTAGCTCCTCCTCAAAGGGGATAAGGATTTATATGCCTGGGGTACCTCCACCAGTCTTTGAGCGCTCCTGCTTATTATTAGCGGTTTTCTTTTGCAGACAGAGGGAATGAGTGTCATCCCAATGGGTGCAAAACCACCTTATGAACATGCATACCTATGAGAGCTCTTTAATAGAATATAAAAGCAGGGATGTGCTGCTGACACTTTATAAGGCTCTGGTCAGACCACATTTAGAATATTGTGAGCAGTTTTGGGCCCCGTATCTCAGGAAGGATGTGCTGGCCCTGGAGAGGGTCCAGAGGAGGTTCACGAGAATGATCCCAGGAATGAAAGGCTTAACTTATGAGGAACGTTTGAGGACTCTGGGTCTATACTCGATGGAGTTTAGAAGGATGAGTGGGGATCTGATTGAAACTTACAGAATACTGAAAGGCCTGGATAGAGTGGACGTGGGGAAGATGTTTCCATTAGTAGGAGAGACTAGGACCCGAGGGCACAGCCTCAGAGTAAAGGGAAGACCTTTTAGAACAGAGATGAGGAGAAACTTCTTTAGCCAGAGAGTGTTGAATCTATGGAATTCATTGCCACAGAAGGCTGTGGAGGCCAGGTCATTGAGTGTATTTAAGACCGAGATCGATAGGTTCTTGATTGGTAAGGGGATCAAAGGTTACAGGGAGAAGGCGGGAGAATGGGGTTGAGAAACTTATCAGCCATGATTGAATGGCGGAGCAGACTCGATGGGCCGAATGGCCTAATTTCTGCTCCTATATCTTATGGTCTTATCCCTCCCCAGTAAATGTTTGACACACACACTGTCCTGTAACTGGTACAACATTCACAGCATGAAGTGGCTCCCACACACTCAGTCCACATGTGCCATCCACTGCTGAAGCCTGCAACCCAAACTCCTGTCTGACGTTCCTCTGCACTCACACATTTACACTGTTTGAAGCCCTGATGAGTGTCACTTTGCAGTGACTACACAGTGTCACTTACCCTTATGGAGCAGAGGAGATCATTCATCCTCTTCCTGCCCTGGATCCAGGTTCTACTGTGGGCCCCATGGCCACTAACCTGGGCTGGCACTCCATCCGGACCGCTCTGGTCAGGTGGGTGGGCCTCCTGCTGTCACCCTTGGGGAACAGGACCTCCTGTCTTTCCCGGAAGGCCTGGAAGAGAACCTGCAGCGAGGCATGGCTGAACTGTGGGGCCACTCGTTGTCTGCTCTGAGACATCACTCTGGTAGCAGCAGTTGGCTTTCCCCGGGGGCGAAAGATCAAAGGATTCCAACAACAGCTGTAGTGTCAAAGCCTCTAGTCACAGCAATACTGATGCTACAGGATTGCAGGGAATGAATGCCCGTCCAGGTACCCTTTAAAAATGGCGCCTGGACCTTCAATCCCATGAGGTAACATTGGGGACACCAACTTCCTGCCTATCCCAGCACATGTTTCGCCACGGTCCTTGACAATGCGTAGCTAATTGACAGTCCACTGCGTGGTCGCACATGGCCAGCCGATCCAGCCCGAGAGGAAGTGTCACTCACTTCCTATCCCACTACTGACAACGTAGCTGCTACCGGAAGATTCCACCATAGAGAAAGATCCAAGTGCAGGGTTAAGGCAAAGGGAACTTCAGAGGAAATTTGGCCAGATAGACTAATAGAAGGGTCTCGGCAGAGGCAGCTGACGGGATGGTCTCAGCCTTAGTGACAAAGAAGTTCATGAACTCCTCACATTCATCGTTGGAGATGAGGGTGGAGGCGACAGAGAAAAGGGGTTTAAGAAACATCCATTTGTTTGTGTTCCTTTCAATCCAGTATTCATTGCTATGATGTAATCGCTTCAGGAGACCAAACGTAAACTAGATGAACATTTTTGGAACATCTCCATCCAGTTCGCAAGCATGACCCCAAGATTTCAATTACTTGCCATTTTAATTCTCCACCTTGCTCTCATGCTGACCTCTCTGTCCTTAGCCTGTTGCAGTTTTCCAATGAAGTTTACCGCAAGCTTGAGGAACAGCACCTCAACTATCAATTGGGCACTTTACAGCCTTCTGGAATTAACACTATAAGTTCAGAAATTTTAGGTCATAACCTATGCCCCCATTTTGTTTTGTTTTATTTTGCTGGTTTAATTTTTTTCTCTCATTGCTCTCTTATTTCCTTCCTTTTTTGCTTCCAGGTGGCAGCTATACTGGGTCCTGCCATTCACACCTCCCCTGGACAAATCTTTTGCTTCTTCAACTGTCCCATTACCAGTCCCTTTGGCTTTGCACCATGAAACCTTCTGTCAGTTAATCCCTTCTGCCCTCCATCTCATCACAGACTTTCCCCTTTGTTCCTGTTCCTAACTTCTCCCCTTTCACTTGCTCAAAACTGATTGCATTTCTAACTTTTCTCAGTTCTGATGTTGCCAGACCTGCTGAATATTTCCAGTATTTTCTGTTTTTATTTCAAATTTCCAGCATACACAATTTTTTGGTTTTGTTAAGAAATAGTAGAGACTCTAATCATCATTGTCCAATATTCTCTGGCCAAAGGACTGCTAACATTGTACTGTTGTTTAAAAAGGGTGAAAGGGATAGCCCGAGTAATTACAGGTCATTCAGCCTAACCTTGGTGGTGGGAAACTTGTGGAAAAAAATTCTAGGGAACAATACAAGTCATCATTTAAAAAGGCATAAATTAATCAAGGACAAGTCAGTATGAAAAAGAAGAAAATCATGTCTGACTAAATTGATTGAATTCTTTGAGATTTTTTTTACTGGCAGGAAAGTCGATGAAGGCAGCCCTTTTGATGTTGCGTACACGAATTTTAGTGAGGCTTTTGACAAGATCCCATGTGGCAGATCGATTATAAATGTAAAAGCCCATGGAATCCATGGAAAAGTGGTAAGTTGGATCCAAAATTTGCATGAAACAAAGGGTTTCTTTATGACTGGGAGGCTGCTTCCAGTGGGATTACATAGCGCTTAGTATTAGGACCCCTGTTTCTCATGGTATATATATCAATGCTTTAGCATTGAATGGAAAGGGCATGATGAAGAAGTTTTCAGATGATACAAAACTGGCCGTGTGGTTGATAGTGAGGAAGAATGCTGTAGACTGCAGGAAGGTACCAAAGGACTCATCAGGTGGGCAGAAAAACAGTAAATGGAATTTAATCTGGATAAATATGAGGTAATGTATTTGGGGAGGACAAACAAGGCCAGGGAATACACAATAAATGGTAGGATACTGAGAAGTGTAACAGAAAAGAGGGACCTTGGAGTGTACATCCACATGTCACTGAAGGTACAAGTTGGTAAGATGGTTAAGAAAGCATAGTGACACCTTCCTTTATTAGTCGAGGCATAGCATATAAGAGCATAGAGCTTATACTGTAGCTGTATAAAACACATTGGCTATAACTAAATTACTATGCACAGTTCTGGTCACTGCATTTAAAGATGGGTGTGATTGCACCAGAGAGGGTACAGAGGATTTACAAGGCTGTTGCCAGGAAAGGAGAATTTTAGCTATGAGGAGAGATCGGATAGGGTTGAATGGGTTTCTTTGGGACAAAGGAAGCTAAGGGGAGGGTTAATTGAGGTGTAAAAAATTATGAAGGGCCTAGATAGAGTGGATAGGAAGGACATATTTCCCTTAGCAAAGAGGTTAATAACCAGGGGACATGGATTTAAAGTAATTGCCAGGAAGATTAGAGAGTTGAGTAGAAACTTTATCATCCAGACAGTGGTGGAAGTCTGGAACTCACTGTCTGAAAGGGTAGAGCAGAAACACTCATCAGCTATAAAATATACTTGGATATACACTTGAGGTGTTTTGGTCTACAGAGCTCGAAAGTGGGATTATGCTGGACAGCTCTTCTTTGGCTGGCACAGAAATGATGGGCCAAAGGCCTCCTTCTGTGCCATAAATTTTCTATGCTTCTACGTTTCAATTTAATATTGCCCATTTACACCATCATCAGAGTTTTAAAAACCCTCTTGTTTGAGGATCATTCCATAAATTCCCAACGTGACAGCCATCACTGCACTCGATCACTGATCCATTACACACACACATTGGGGACATACAAAACTGCGACATAGTTACAAGAGCTTTCTATCCTTATGTCAGCACTCTCCAAATCAGAGTGTACATGGTACAATTACACTGTATGCTCAGTGACATCATCCCCATTCATTGCCTATGATAAAAGTAAATATCTGGAAAGGAAATGGGTTACATTGGGGCCAGGATGTCTGAACAAAATGAACATTTTCAGAACAAGGTTACAAATAAAACAATTAGAGCGCAATGTGTAAAGCAGCAAAGAACAGCAATCAGTCCATTCCAATTGTCGGCAGTTAGAGAGAGGTCAAGGAAAATCACTGGCAATTAAAGGTGAGGACCAATTAGGAGGGGGATGCTGTCAGCACCAGACCACCAGCGCAGTGCTGGGACAGGGGGATGCTGTCAGCACCAGACCACCAGCGCAGTGCTGGGACAGGAAGAGCAGAAAGCACAGACCACCAGCGCAGTGCTGGGACAGGGAGAGCAGAAAGCACAGACCACCAGCGCAGTGCTGGGACAGGAAGAGCAGAAAGCACAGACCACCAGCGCAGTGCTGGGACAGGAAGAGCAGAAAGCACAGACCACCAGCGCATTGCCCATGAAATGGAACGGAGTGAACATGATGCAGACTTTGTCCAGTTTCAAACTCAAATGGTGATCAAGTCCTATTTATGTCCTAGGGCTCTGATTCCCGCATTAAAAGTGGCCCATTACCTGATAAGTACAGGCATTTTGGACATCCAATGGGGGTCCACTTTCAAAATGGCAGCAGCTAAATTGCTAGTATTAACATGGCTGGAAGGTTACCCACCCCAATCTGAGCCCATTATTAACCCGTTAACCCCATATAAGGGCCAATCAACATAAATATCCTGTGACTCTAAATGGTTTCCTGCTTATTATCTTTTGAGATGATCTTTTTGAGAGGAGTGAATCAGCCTCAGAACTATAGCAGTATACTATAGATAGAGTCTCACTGCACTGCTTTTCCCTATAGCCTTGCAAGTATTTATCAAATTCTCTTAGTATTCTAATCTAATGTATGTCAAAAGCTTCCATAACTGATGACATCTGATCTCACACCCACCAGGAAGCTCATCAACAGAGCTGTAGCGTCATATTTATTCACTCAACTCCCCACTCATGGGATTGTGATTATACGTATCCTAGCAACAGATAGCCGCAGGGACAGCATGATTTCTGCAGTGAGTAATGATATCCCAAAGCCTTTCCACCATCTACAAGTCAGGAGTGTGATGGAATATTTCCCAGTTGCTTGGATGATTGCAGCTTCAACAACACTCGAGAAGTTCAATATCTTTTGGGACAAAGCAGCCCATTTGGTGGACTGCAATTCAAGAAGGTGGCTCACCACCACCTTCTCAAGGGCAATTAAGGATAGTCAACAAATGCCGGTCTTGCCAATGATGCTTGCATCCCATGAACAAATTTTTTAAAACTGCCGCAGTTTGTCATCTGCTGATTCCGGCCAACCAAGATCCAGCTATGGTTGGCGCCTTGCCAGGTTATGAGCATTTAAGACGTGACTGGAGAATTAGTTTGCAACATTGGTGAGAACTTGTTGGTGTGTGTCATGTACTGAAGGGCGTTGAAGATCCCTGCGGGACTTTTAAGTGAGTTTTCCATCATAAGTATCTTTGTGTTTTACTTTGAATGGTACCATATTGTTAAATATTCTCTTTCTCAAGAAACTAAATCTCTTTGTGAAAAGAATTGACAGACTTTGTTTTAACAGCAGTTTGTAGCAGACTGACACATTCTAACAAGCCTCAGTATAGACAGATTTCTAATCTCTCTGTTAATTCTTTCATCTTTATTTTAAATCTGGACGTCTTGTTATTGTCTCACTAAGAGTTGAATTTACCTGAACAAAACCCTTCATGATCTTGATGATATCTGGTTGGTCACATGTTAGTATTTCCAGCTCTATTCCAAAATATCCCAACTTCAAGTGTCCCTTCATAACCGGAACCTTTCACCCCAGTAACTGTAAAGTGTATCTACCTTGATCTTCTCCCATTAGTTATATTTCCTTACACAACCATGCGTTAACTAAAGTCTTGTAGAGGTTTTCCAGTTTCTCTGGTTCTGGGCTTTGCTGTCCAGGCTGGCAATTGTTGTCCATCCCAAGTTGCATTTGAGAAAGCGGTGATGAGCCTTCTTCTTGAAATGCCTTACTGATCCCCTGTACTCCATGCAGTGAAGATTCTCCCATAGTGCGTTAGGCAGGGAGTTCCAGGAGTTTGACCCAGCAATAACAACTTGCATTTTTATAGCACTTTTAACACAGTAAAATATCCCAAGTGCTTCACACTGGAATGTTATTAATCAAAATTAAAGATTTAATCCAAGAGAAGATATTATGACAGGTGGCCAAAATCTTGGTTAAAGAGGTAGATTTTAAGCAGTGTCTTGAAGAGGGAGAAGGAGAGGTAGAGAGGTTTAGAGAAAGAATTCCAAAGTTTAGGGTACAGGCAATTGAAAGCACAGCCACCAATGGTGGAGCGATGAACATCAGGGATATGTAAAAGTCCAGAATTGGAGGAGCGCAGAAATATCAGAGTGTGGAGGCAGCTACAGGGATAGATAGGGAAGGGTGAGGCCATGAAGGGTTTTGAAAACAAGGGTTAGAATTTTAAAATCAAGGCATTGTTGGACCGTGAACCAATGTAGGTCAGAAAACACAGAGGTAATGGGTAAACAATGATGAAGAAGGAATGTTAATTTGTCCAAGTCAGGATGGTGTATGACTTGGAGCTGATGATATTCCCATGAAATTGCTGACCTTATGTGGCACCTAATCAAATGCTTTATGAAACTCTTTCTAATCACATTTACCTGTCTTGTTCCCAAACTCTTTTATCCACAGTCCAATCTTAAATGTTGAACTAGTTTCTGCCTTAATCACCAGTGCTGCAAGTGAACTCCACAGTCTCACAACTCCCTGTATAAATAGGTTTCTTCTAGTCTTAGTTCTAAATCACTTATATTGAATCTTGTATCTGTGGCTTCTCCTTCTTGACCCCTCAACTATATTTTTGTGCTGATGGATTCCTTACCCCTGGGAATCAAGTCATTGACCTTATGGAGTGCACTCCTTCGTTCCTCATTAAAGGTTTATTTGTCCACATGGCAACTTTAAGACCTTATTAATCTTTTATAAAATAGATTTGTCTATGAACCTAAATAACACTTAGTAAATGGAAGCTCTAATCTGTTATGCTTGCAGTCTTGACCCAGATTTTGTACAGGTTTGCTAAAATAATTCACTTGCCCAGGATGTAGATTTGAACAGTTTTACGCTGTGTAAAAGGTGACGAAAGGACTGGACACGAGCTGTCCAAATCTGATCGTCAGGTTGGGAACTATTTGGAGTTGGAGAGAATCTATTGGAGCGAATCCATTGCAGATCAAGGAGATCCAGAGGAAGGTCTAGGAGCAGAATGACAGTCCAGCACAAGGAGAAATTCTGTGATGTTCTCTCCAAGGAAGATCCTGAGGATCATTTCCCCAACATTCTGGTGAAGCACTTTCGGTTTTGTGGCTATGACTTAGAGATCAATGAGTACATGAATCAAAAAATCAGGGTCTCAGCTTTCATCTGGGAATGCGTAAGTCTAAAGAACTCTTGGGTTAACAAAGCTCAGAGAAACTGACCGAAACCTCAAGTATTTACTCCACTTGTTTATGTGAGAAAAAATGCAGCCTTTTTCTGTAATAAAAGCAGGGAGTGCTGAAAATACTCAGCAGGCCAGGCAGCATTTGTCGAGAGAGAAACAGAATTAATATTTCAGGTCAATGATCCTTCATCAGAACTTCAGGTTTTAAGCAAGTGGAGGGCAGAAAGGCGGGTGGGGGGTGATGGTGTGGAGGGAAGCACAAAAGGGATGGTCTGTGATGGGTTGGAAGGCAAGTGATTAAATGACAAAAGGGACAGTTGTGCAAGGCAAAAGGAGATGGTAATTAATGGGACAAGTAAATAAACAAAAGATAGATCTACAGGAGATGTAAATGACAAAAGTAGAAACATTACCAACAGCAGCTGCCTGAAAATATGGGCATTGGTTACTATATGAATTGCTGTACTCAATGTTGAATCTGGAAGGCTGTCAAGTGTCTAACTGAGAAATGCTATTCCTCAAGCTTCACTGGAACTGAAGGAGGCCAAGGACAGAGGGGTCAGAGTGGGAGTGAGGTAGAGAATTAAAACGACGAGCGATCAGAAGCTCAGGGATATGCTTGTGGACTGAAAAGAGGTGTTCCGCAAAATGATCAACTCATCCACGTTTGGTTTCTCCATTGTAGAGGAGACCACGTTAGGAGCAGTGAATGCAGTTTACTAAATTGAAAGAATTACAAGTTAATCATTGTTTCAACTAGAAGGAGTGCTTGGGACCTTGGATGGTGAGGGGGCATTGAGGGTGAATGAGGAGTGGACCAGGATATCGTGGAATGATGAAAGAGGAGGAGGTGGAGGTATGTTTGGTCGTGGCAGCACACTGGTGGTGTGATTGAACTTCATTGAACTTCACAACCCTCCTTAGATTTTGTCTGATAATGCTTCTGTGTAGCACCTTGGGAAGTTTTTTTAACATTAAAGGCGCTTTATAAATATAAGTTGTTGTTGTTTTTGAATGTGGGGAATGGTGATGCGGATGGTGAGAACAAGGTGAAACCTATCGTGGTTCTGCGAATGACAGCAAAGGTGCAAGAAATGGGATGGATACTGTCAAGGGACCTGTCAACCACATTGGACAGGAATTCTCAGTTGAGGGAAAACAACAACATATTGAAAGCATAGGTATGGCAGGTAGTCTTATCAGAACAGATGCAATGGAGACAGAGAAACTGGAAGAATGGAATGGAATCCTTACAGGAAGTGAGATGGGAGGAGTGTAGTCAAGATAGCTATAGGGGTTGGTGGGCTAACAGTAGTTATTGGTTGATAGCCTATCCCCAGAAATGGAGACAGAAAAGTCAAGGAAGGGAAGGGAAGAGAAGAAAAGGGTGGGAGGTGGATGATGTGAAGATGAGAGAAGGGTGTAAATTGTAAACACATTTGATGAAATTTCCCAGTTCAGGGCAAGGGTAAGAAATGGCACGGATACAGTCATTGATAAACTGAAAAAAGAGGTGAGGGATTAGGACTGGAATAAAGAATGTTCCACATATCCCACAAAATAGTAGGCATAGCACTGGTTTTCATGGCAACATCTTTTACTTGGAGGAGTGGAGTCAAAGCACAAGTTGTTCAACATGAGAAGAAGTTCAGCCAGGTGGATGAGGGTGGTGGTGGATATGGACTGGTTGGACCTCCATTCTAGGAAGAAACCTTGTGCTTTGTTTCAAGAGGTTCTATTGATTTATCCGACTGCGGCAATGTCTTTATTTTAAAACTGTCATCCTTATTTTCCAGTCCCTCCATGGTTTTGCCCCTCCATAACTCTGTAATCTCCCCAATCTGCAAACTTTCCTGCCGCTGGTAAAATGGCATGGCAGCAGGAAGACATCAGGCACGCCCCAACCCCCAGCGCCTTCCACCCGCCAAAAGACTGGTAAAATTCCAGTCCTTATATCGGTGTCCTCAGATTCTCTACCCATCCTTCAGGGGAACAGTTTCTCTCTATCTACCCTATGTAAATCCCTCATGATTTTGAGCACCTCTACGAAATTTCTTCCCATCCTTCTATTTATAAGGAGAATAATCACAGTTTCTCCAATATATCCACATATCTGTGAGTCCCTCATCCCAACAGCCATTCTAGTAAATCTTTTCTGCATTCTCTCTAAAGCCTTTACATCCTTCCTAAAGTGTGGTACCCAGAATTGGCTGCAATAATCCAGTTAAGGCTGAAGCCGTGTCTTATAAATGTTCATCATAACCTCCTTGCTTTTGCTATGCCCCTATTTATAAAGCCCAGGATCCCATATGTCTTTATAACCACTTTCTCAACCTGCCCTGCCATCTGCTACAATTTGTGTACAACAATCCTCAAGTATCTATGTTCCTCCTGACTCTCCAAAGCCACAAAGCACAAATCAGGAGCATGATGGAAAACTCTCCACTTGCCTGGATGAGTGCAGCTCCAACAACACTCAAGAAGCTCAAGGCCATCCAAGACAAAGCAGCCTACTTGACCAACACCTCATCCACCACCTTAAGCATTCACTCCCTCCACCACCGACACAGTGGCACCATCTACAAGATGCACTGCAGCAACTCACCAAGGTTCCTTCAACAGCACCTTCCAGACTCATGACCTCTACCACCTGGAAGGACAAGGGCAGCGGATACATGGGAACACCTCCTGCAATTTCTCTTCCAAGCCACACACTGTCCTGACTTGGAACTGTAAGCTGTTCCTTCTCTATCGGTGGGTCAAAATCCTGGAACTCCCTCCCTAACAGCATTGTAGGTGTACCTACACCACATGGGCTGCAGAATTCAAGAAGGCTCACCGCCACCTTCAAAGGACAATTGGGGGTGGGCAATAAATGCTGGCCCAGCCAGCAATGGCCACATCCCGTGAACGGATATTTAAAAAAAATTAATCCATCTCATTCCACAAAAACCACATCCAGCAATCATCATCCATATCCTTCCTCATTGAACTGGAAACATGCTGATCAAGAAAATGCTTCTAAACACGCTTCAGAAACTCTTCCTCCTCTCTGCTCTTTACACTTTTATTATCCCAGTCTATATTAGGATAATTAAAGTCACTCATTATGACAACTCTCAGTTGTGCACCTCTCAGTAATTTCCCTGCAAATTTGCTCATATGTATATTACCCACTAGTAGATGGCCTATAGAATACACCTAGTGATATAATGTTCAATTCTATTGTTCAATTCTAACCAAACAGAACCTGTCCTTAAGATAAAAGCAGTTCTGAAGAAGAGTCATCTGGACTTGAAACGTTAACTCTTTCTCTCCACAGATGCTGTCAGACCTGCTGAGCTTTTCCAGTAATTTTTGTTTTTGTTTCAGATTCTGTCCTTGACTCATCTCCCACATGTGCTTGTCTAGCTTCCAAATGCATTAACTACAAGACCTAGAGCAATACCCCAAGTGTGGGAAAGAGTGACAGGAGAGCAGATTAGATAACTCTTGCAAACAGTTGGCACAGGCACAATGGGCTGATTGGTCTCCTTATACGCTATATGTTAAATCTCCCTTGTAATGCTGCATTTGTCAAGAGAGTAAAAATGTTGTGTTAACCGGGCCTCCACTAGGAGGTGGGTGAGAGTGACTGGAGTGCCATCCTTCTCTACAGTGGGTTGTAAGGTCCCTCGGTCAATGCCCCTCATTGCTGCCACCTACTGTTTCAATGCTTTGTGACAACTAAGTGCCTGAACTAATTCTGACTCGAAAGGTTGGTGTCTTTTTGTTTCGGGCTCTGCCAGTACTTTCAGCAGGAGAGGATGGATTTCTCTGGGAAGAAGGTAATTGAGCTAGGATCAGGCACTGGGATCATGGGAATTCTGGCAGTCTTGCTGGGTGAGTTAAAGGGTCAATGTCAACCTAATTTAATCACTTTGCTGATGTAGAGAAAGGAAATGGGTAATAACAGGATAAGACCCATGCATCGCTGTAAAGTGTATTACCATGCCAACCACCGCTGACAAATGTGATCGAAGATCTTGCTCTCCATCCTTGGGTATTGCAAGGGTGAAAGCTTCCTCTGGATAGTTAGACTCCTGTCGGCAGAACTCAAGCAACTTGAGACCAGGAAGTCTTGTGCATAGCACCAAACTCCATGGCCTTAGTAGAGTGAAGCCCTGATCTCATCTCTCCTTCGGATCAGTTGCTGGCTCGATATGAGTAGGAACTAGAGTTGCCAATTCGGACTTGATGTAATCCTGGAAGTTTTGTCACATGACCCACTCCCTCAACTGCCCTGCCCCCACATTGCCTCTATAGCCAGTGAGGTACTTTTCAAGTGTTGTTGCTGTTGTAATGTTGGAAACATGGCAGCCAATTTACACACAACAAAGTCCCATAAACAGCAATGTGATAATGATCAGATAATGTGCTCATCTTCAAAAATCTTTTACACACAGCTGAGAGGGCAGACCTGGTTTAACATCTTTTCTGAATGATGGCACCTGTAATAGTGCAGGACTCTCTCATTGCTGAACTAATCTGCCAGCCTAGGGGGCTTGAGTTCCTGGGATAAGATTTTAACCCACAATTTTCTGATTCGCTGGCTTCAGGTGGGTGTCCTTATCTCCTGCTCAGAAGTACGTAAGCTTTAGACAATAATGGCAATTGAAACACAAGAGGCCAGAGGGTAAGTCTCTTATTCCACTAGACAGATACAGATAAAATTGCCCCTATAGGGAAAGTACAAGAGGTGAAATAATCAAGGATTGGGAAAAAGCCAAAGGATGTTAATGTATTGTTTCTTAGATTAAAAGAATTTCTCAGCATCATCTATATGTAATACGACTATTCCAATCCTCTCCTGGCGGGTCTCCTGTCTTCGGTAAGCTTCAGCTCATCTAAAACTCTGCTGCCTAAATTGCACCAAGTCCTGTTCACCTATCACCATTGTGCCTGCTGACCTACATTGGTGCCCTGTCCAGGAATGTCTTGATTTGAAAATTCTCAGCTTTGTGTTCAAATCTTCCATGGTCTTGCCCCTTCCTGTCTCTGTAACCCTTAAAACTTTCATTAGACCCATCTTTTTGACCAAGCCCAAGCTTTTGGTTACCTGTCCTATTATTGCCTTATGTGGTTTTGATGTCAAATTTTGTTTCATTACCTACTTTTGAAGCACCTTAGGATGTTTACTATGTTAAAGATGCTATATAAATGCAAGCTGTTGTTTCCTTTACTTCAGTTCCATTGTAAATTTCCAGTCCACTCAGCTGTATGGGACAAATTTGCTGACTGACAGGCCTGGGGGTTTCTCCTCTGCACAGCAAATCTCATGCTCTGTCTGACAATTCCCGCTTGTCACTGGCTCCAGCAGTCACTGCTGACATGGCTTACAGTTCACTTCTATTAGCCTTGGCTCAGCTGAGTCAGAAGGTTGTGGGTTCAAGTCCCACTTCAGAGACTTGAGCACAAAATCCAAGCTGACACTTCAGTGCAGTATTGAGGGAGTGCTACACAGCCTGGTATGCCATCTTTCAGATGAGGCAGTAAACCAAGGCTCCATCTGCTGTCAGGTGGATGTAAAAGATCCTATGGCACTATTTGAAAAAAGCAGCGGCATTTTCCCCACGTCCTGATATTTATCCCTCATCCAACATTAATATCTGATTATCTGAACATTTCTTTCATTCCTGGTTATGAAAGTTTGCTGTTCACAAATTGGCTGTCCTCTTTCCTACATTACAACCATAACACACTCCAAAAAAAAGTACTGAATTTCCTGTAAAGCACTTTGGGATGTTTTGAGGTTGTGAAAGGTTATATATAAATTTCTTTCTTGTCTTTTCTATTCTGTGTGACTGTAATGGGGTGGGGGGGGGGGGGTTGCTGTGATGGGATAACTAGCAGTGAGACGACTCATTCTATTTCTTCTCCTTCAGGTGGACAGGTAACCCTGACTGATGGGTCCCATGCTTTGAAGCAAATTGAACACAATGTTTCTGTCAATGTCCCAGATCCCTGCAGACACTTCCCAACAATCAGAACTCTTTCTTGGGGATTTGACCACATGAACTTCCCCAATGACTACGACATAATCCTGGGTTCGGATATTGTGTATTACCCATCTGATTACCCATCACTGCTGCAGACACTGCGACATCTCAGCAACCAGAGAACGACCATTTACATAGCAACGCAAATCAGGGGCTGCCATGCAACCCGTAGGTTCCATGAGGAGCTCATCCCGCAGTATTTTAATTCCCACATTATTCAAGGAGACTGGTGTGCTAATGTCAATCTGTACAAAGTGACACTGAAGAGCCCAAAAACTGGAGAGGAGCTGCCAATGGAGAGAGGGACAGAGAGAAATCTACTGTCCAATTAATGCATATCACTGGGCTCAGGGAGGATAATCAGTCTCAATAATTCCTTAAAAGATTTATTGTTTTTGAAGAATTATAAATCCAAATCAGAAGAATAAACTGATGGAGGGTCTCCAAAATTATATAATTTTTTGGACAGAAACAGGCCATTCAAGCCAAGTATGCTGTTGTTTGTGTTTCACACAAACCTCCTCCCACCCTACTTTATCTCACCCAATCAGCATATTTTTTTTGCCATTCTCCCTTATCTAGATTCCTCTTAAACACACATGCGATATGCCTCAACTACCCCATGTTGAAGCAAGTTCTGCATTCCAACTAGTATATGGGTAAAGAAGTTTCTCTTGAATTTATTGGATTTATTATTGACTAACTTATAATTTCAACACCTAGTTTGGACTCCTCCACAGGAGGAGGGACAGCCATTGCAATTATTTATAATACAGTAACTTCAGCCAAGGGATAGATGCACAGTTAACAGAGATATCCAAAATATGTTGTTTGAGTTGTGCCACTCCGTCATTATCTTTATGAAATCTCAACTTGCTGACTGGCTGACCATGAAATACATTGAATGACATGAATCTGCTGTATTTGCATGGTAGATATGAACTAAACACATCACAAGAAGTTAATTCCATTCTAACCTAATTATCCCCTTAATTGTTAATTACTTACAACCTCTCCAGCACTAAAAATTAACTATTACAAATGTGGATTCTCATTCTGGTTTAAATCCTTGGAGATTTCAAATGTCAAATTTAAATTTACTGGTATTTCTAATCTTTTCAATTTCTTTCTCTTAATCCAATCTTTCTTTCCCTCACCTTATTTCTCTTTCTGTCCCTGATTTAACAGTTAATTCATCCACTTTAATTCACCCTCCTTCTTGGCGTTTGAGCTGTTACTTTCCCAATCCTCCAGTCTGATTCTTTACGGAGATACCCACAGTTGCTTCCCTGTTCCCAGTTTCCCTCACTGCACTATTATCAGTTCATCATTTATGCAACTTGCCACACAAAAGATTTGTAAAGCTAAATGTGCTACTCTAAATCTAACCAACCAGAAAATACAGAGTTAAAATAATTTGCAAGACAGCAAGATTATACATAGCAAGTTGTTATGATCTGGGATGCATGGCCTGATGGTGGAAGCAGGTTTAATAGTCTCATTCAGAAGAGAATTGGGTAAATGTTTGAAAAGAAAAATTTGCAGGGTAATGGTGTAAAGCAGGAGAATGGGACTAATTAGATAACTCTTCCAAAGAACTGGCAAAGGCACAATGGGCCAAATGGCTGCCTGTACTGTAAAATTCCATGATGATTCAAAAAGTAAACTAAACAAAAATGATATTTACTTGCATGATTTAAATCTAGTTTGACTAACAAATAAAACTGAAAGAAATACTGTTTGATAACAAGAGGAATGAGTAGAATATAATATTCTTAATTTATGGAAAGTATTTTAAGATTTTGCATATTTGTTTTCTGTGTCAGTCTCACTGGTGGTTGCAAGGTTGATTGAAAGAAAGACTTGCATTTCTATAGCACCTCTCACAATCTCAGGACAGCCTAAGCATTTTACAGACAATGAAGTAACTTTTTGAAGTGTAATTACTTGTAATATAGAAACGTGGCAATGAATTGGCACACAAGTTCTCATAATTAGCAATAAGATAATAGCCAGATAATTTATTTTAACGAAGAAGGTTAAGGGATAAATATTGGCCAGGACACCAGGGAGAACTCCCCTGCTCTTCTTTAAATAATTCCATGGAATTTGTTTACATCCACCTGAGAGAGCAGGCAAGGCCTCAGTTTAATGTCCCATGACCTCTGACATTGGAGCACTTCCATCAGTTCTGCACTGAAGTGTCAGCCAGGAGTATTTACTCTTTGGAGAATTCAGCTGGAGTGGTGTGGGGAAATGAATCCCTAATAATGGTAAAAGTGTTATCAGGTCAGAGGTGAACGGCACAGAGTTTGGGATGGTCAGATCTCTATGACAGATACACCACAGTTTAATTACAGAGTAGAGGTCCTTCTATATTCGCTGAACCCTATTTAGGTATACAGAGTATGGGATATAAGAGAGCAGCCACAGGTGTGTTGCAACAGTCAGGTTTAGAGCCAAGAAGCCAGGATGAGGGTTTCAGCAGCAGATGAGCTGAGGTAGGAAGGAGACCATAGAATCCCTCTGAAAGTGAGCCGTTTTCAATAACAAACTCAGTCTAAGAGTCAACACAGAATAATTTATGGACACATCCTTTCAGTCTGCCCACATAACTCACTGGATATACATTTAAACGGGAACCGTACAGCAGAGCGTATGAGGGCTGGCAGAATGACCACAGCCGAGAGAGAAAAAGAACAGTAAAGGTCGTTGGCGGAAGTAACTGCTGCCAGATAACTTCCTCAGATCCCTCAGTGAGGAGCCTCCCCCTCCATCATCTTCCTACCACCCCTCTCAGCATCAGCCCTGTCAAGCCCCCTAAGAATCTTATAGGTTTCAATAAGGTCGCTCCTCATTTTTCTAAGCTCCAATGGGTACATCCTGCCCCGCCCTCTCCCCCTTGCCCACCCTCTACCCTCCCCCTCCACGCTCTCCTCCCCCTCCTCTCCGTGCTCTCCCCTCCCCGCTCTCTCCTCCCCCACACACTCTCTTCCCCACCAAATTCCCCGCCCCACTCTCTCCTGACCCCAGTCTCTCCTCTGCTCCTACCCCAGTCTCCCCTCCTCCCCACTCTCCCCTCCCCTCTGCTCCTCCCACTCTCCCTTCCCCTCCGCTTCCCCCACTCTCCCCTCGCCCACTCTCCTCACTCTCCCCTCCCTCCACTCACTCCTCCCCTCCCACCCTCTCCGCCCCCACTCTCCCCCCGACCCCCTCCCCTCACCCCCACCCTCCCCTCCCACTCTCTCCTCCCCTCCACGCACCCACTCTCCCCTCCCTCCACTAACCCCTCCCCGCCCACACTCTCCTTCCCTCCCCGCCCCCACTCTCCCCTCAACCCCTCCATTCTCCCCTCAAACCCCCTGCTCTCCCCTCAATCGCCATGCGCTCCCCTCAACCCGCTCACTCTCCCCTTGGCCCCCGTACTCCCTTCGCCCCGCACTCTCCCCTCACCCCCCCCACTCTCCCCTCGCACCCCCCCCCCCCCCCAGCTTTCCCCTGATCCTCCCCACTCTCCCCTCACACCCCCCCACTCTCCCCTCAACCTCCCCACACTCCCCTTGCCCCCTACCAACTTTCCCCTTGCACCCCCCCCCCAACTTTCCCCTGGCCCTCCCCACTCTCTCCTCAGCACCCCCCAACTCTCCCCTCAGCCCCCACCCCCACTCTCCCCTCAACCCCCCCCCACTGTCCCACCCCGCTCTCCCCTTCCCCGTCCTTCCCGCTCCCCACTCTCCCCTCCCCCACACCCCTTCCCAACCCCCCAACTCCCCCTCCCCCACACCCCTCCCCGCCCCCCCACTCTCCACTCCCAAACCCCACGCTCCCCTCCCCATATCCCCCACTCCACCCTCCCCACATCCCCACTCCACCCTCCCCATCCACCTTACCCTCCCTTCCCCACCGCCCCCACTCTCCCCTCCCCTCCGCCCCATACTCCCTTCCCCACTGCTCCACAATCCCTTCCCCTCCCCCTTTCCCCACGCCTCCCCGCCCCCCCCATTCTCCCCGCCCCCCCCACTCTCCCTGCCCCCCCACTCTCCCTGCCCCCCCCACTCTCCCCGCACCCCCCCACTCTCCCCGTCTCCCCATTCTCCCATTCCTACTTCCCCCTCGTCACTCTCCCTTCACCCTCGTCACTCTCCCTTAACCCCCGTCACTCCTCCTCCCCCCTCCACCCTCACCGCCACCCCTCCAACCTCCCCCTCACCTCTCCCCCCACACCCCTCCCCTCCCCCTCTCCTCTCCCTTTCCCCTCCCCCTCACCCCTCCCCCTCCCGCTCACCCCTCCCCCTCACCCTCACCCCTCCCCCTCACCTCCCCCTCACCTCTCCCTTCCCCCTCACCTCTCTCCCACACACCTCCCCGTACCCTCTCCCCTCCCCCTCTCCCTCCCCCTCACCTCTCCCTGCGCTCCTCCCTCTCACCTCCCCCTCAACACTCCCCGTCACTTCTCCCATCCCCTTTCCCCCTCCCCTCACCCCCCTGGCCATTTCCCTCACCCTTCATCCCTTCCCTCACCCCTCCCACTCGCCCCTACCCCACTCACCCCTCCCCTAGCCCCTCCCCCACTCACTCCTCCCCAGCTCCTCCCCCACCTACCCCTCTCCCATTCGCCCCTCCCCAACTCCCCACTCGTCCCTCCCCCACATCCCTCCCCCTCCCCTCCCCTCCCCCTCACCTCTCCCTGCACTCCTCCCTCTCACCTCACCCCCTCATCCCACCTCTCACCCCTCCCCTTGGCCCTCCCCCTCCCCATTTGCCTCCCCCACTCGCCCCGTCCCCCACGCCCCGTCCTCCAGTCGCCCCTCCCCTCCCCCCTCTCCCCTCTCCCCCCTCTCCCCTCACCCCCTCTCCCCTCCTCTCCCCGCGCTCCTCCCTCTCACCTCCCCCTCATCCCACCCCTCACCCCTCCCCCTCACCCCTCCCCCTCATCCCTCCCATCACCCTTCACCCCTCCCCTCAAACCTCTCCCTCATCCCTCCCATTCCCCCACACCCCTCCATGCCCTTCCCCCTCCTCACCCCTCCTCCACCACTTCCCCCACTCGCACCTCCCCTCTCCCCCTCCCCCCACTCGCACCTCCCCTCTCCCCCTCCCCCCACTCGCACCTCCCCTCTCCCCCTC